>NC_052329.1:25875362-25972862 GCF_016432855.1 Salvelinus namaycush
GGCATTGGTGGAGAGAGACAGGGGTGGTCATCGGGGCCAAATCCCCAGCCACAAGTGGCCTAGACAGAATTATCATGTTGTCAATGGGTGGAACAGTGTGTGTCGGTGTGCGCATGCTTGTATTTGTGTGTGTGTGTGTGCGTGCATATGTGTGTGCTTACGCGGGTCCTTGCTTGTGTGTGTGTGTGTGTGTGTGTGTGTGTGTGTGTGTGTGTGTGTGTGTGTGTGTGTGTGTGTGTGTGTGTGTGTGTGTGTGTGTCATTGCAGTGGAAGGGTGAAGCATCATGTTCCTGCCCGCAGGGGAATGAATGGAAGAGAGAATTATTATTTATGGTGTGGGTCTTTTCCATGCCACAATGTGCTACAGTACTCAGCCCTGATGTAGGACTTGAATAATATTTCACAGATGAAATAGAGCAAAGCAACATGTTGCTAAATACATTACCACTGCCGTATATTTCTAGTTTTTTTCCGGAGCTTGCAAAGACCATGCAAAGGCCCCTAAATGTCGCCTTCACGTGACTTAAAATCCTTGTATGTTTTACTGTATGTTATTGACTGGATTTTCAGACTTATTTTAGTGCCTCTGTGGTGATGAGGGTGTAGAATTGATATTTCAGTTTTATTTTCAACTCCTTATTTACAATTTATTTCCTAGATGTTTTACCTCGTCTTCTACAACCCCAATAGCTACAGTGAGGAATACGTCTGGGGAGTCTGAGTTTGGTTTTAGTTATGGGTTTGTGGCAGGGGATGGGGTTGGGTCTGGGCCTGACTCTTTCTGGATTTGAGTTTCGGGCCTGGGCCTGTAGATCTGGGTCTCCGCCTGGGTGTGGCTGCTGGGTGGTTTCCAGATGGTTCCTCTTCACAGCTGGTCTCTCTACCCTGCCTGTCTTCACCCCGCTGCACCACAGGCCTCTCTACCCTGCCTGTTTTCACCCCGCTGCACCACAGGCCTCTCTACCCTGCCTGTTTTCACCCCGCTGCACCACAGGCCTCTCTGTGAGGTTACCCCACTTCCGCTGAGCTCTACACCCTCAGACCCTGTCACGAAAACACTGCCGCCAACGCAGCCGAGCCAGCACATCAAACACGGCCCCACACGTAACAAACAGACACTTCTGGCCCAATCAGAAACATGTGGTGAACGGTTGGGGTGCAGCTGTTTGCCGCTCCAATCAATGCCCACACCTCCAACCGACCGACCGACAGGCCTGGGCCAGATGTGGAGAGAGGGAGAGAGAGGAAGAGGACCATCTCACGTAAGGTGCAGATGTTTCTTCTCCCTCTCCTTCCTGCCTCAGAATCACCACCACAAGGAAAACTGTGCTGCTGTGTGACTATGAATCGGTGCTAGTAAATTTAGCATGTTGGTGCTCCACCCAGATCAGATTCAGTACTGGAGTACAGACAGGACAGACCACTGAGCTGAGGGTTGCCACCATGCAGGATGGAGGGGTAGAAGAAGGAAGGGAGGGATGCCTGTTACCATGCAGAAAGCTTACTGAAAACAGAGAAATGGAGAAAAGCATGTTACCCCTTCCAGACGAGGCAGTGAGAGTGCACCACTAACTACCCCCTCCACTCTGAGCTCTGCTGATAATACAGTTTATATAGTAGCCATCTGACACTATGCTGTATGTGACATTTAATGTGACAGTCTTGAATGACAGAAGCTATCCCGCTGTGTCTCTACAGAGATGTAATTTTGGTGTTGGCAAAAAAAGATATATGTTTGCCACAGTGGACCTCGGAATGTCCCTTGGAGTGGGAGGATGGTAAGGACTGACAGTAGACCCTGGGCTCCATGGCTGTGTGTCCCAAATGGCACCCTATTCCCTATATAGTGCACTACTTTTGACAAAAGCCCTATGGGTTCTACTCTAAAGTAATGCACTAAATAGGGAAAAGGGTGCCATTTGGGACGCAGACACTTACACTCACCCTTTCAAACCACCAATGCTATATTTGGTGGAAATATACACTACCGTTCAAAAGTTTGGGGTCACTTAGAAATGTCCTTGTTTTTGAAAGAAAAGCAAATTTTTTGTCCATTAAAATAACATAAAATTGATCAAACATACAGTGTAGACATTGTTAGTGTTGTAAATGACTATTGTAGCTGGAAATGGCTGATTTTTTTACGGAATATCTACATAGGCGTACAGAGGCCCATTATCAGTAACCATCACTCCTGTGTTCCAATGGCGCGGTGTGTTAGCTAATCCAAGTTTATCATTTTAAAAGGCTAATTGATCATTAGAAAACCCTTTTGCAATTATGTTAGCACAGCTGAAAACTGTTGTTCTGATTAAAGAAGCAATAATTCTGGCCTTCTTTAGACTAGTTGAGTATCTGGAGCATCAGCATTTGTGGGTTCGATTAAAGGCTCAAAATGGCCAGAAACCAATAACATTCTTCTGAAACTCGTCAGTCTATTCTTGTTCTGAGAAATGAAGGCTAATGATCAATTAGCCTTTTAAAATGATAAACATGGATTAGCTAACACAACGTGCCATTGGAAACAGGAGTGATGGTTGCTGATAATTGGCCTCTGTACGCCTATGTAGATATTCCATTAAAAATCAGCAGTTTCCAGCTACAATAGTCATTTACAACATTAACAATGTCTACACTGTATTTCTGATCAATTTTATGTTATTTTATTGGACAAAAAATTAGCTTTGCTTTCAAAAACAAGGACATTTCTAAGTGACCCCAAACCTTTGAACGGTAGTGTATATTATACAGTTGAAGTCGCAGGTTTACATACACTTAGGTTGGAGTAATTTAAAACTCATTTTTTCAACTACTCCACAAAGTTCTTGTTAACAAACTATAGTTTTGGCAAGTCGGGTAGAACATCTACTTTGTGCATGACACAAGTAATTTTTCCAACAATTGTTTACAGACAGATTATTTAACTTATAATTCCCTATATCACAATTCCAGTAGGTCAGAAGTTTACATACACTAAGTTGACTGTGCCTTTAAACAGCTTGGAAAATTCCAGAAAATGATGTCATGGCTTTAGGAGCTTCTGATAGGCTAATTGACATCATTTGAGTCAATTGGAGGTGTACCTGCAGATGTATTTCAAGGCCTACCTTCAAACTCAGTGCCTCTTTGCTTGACATCATGGGAAAAGCAAAAGAAATCAGCCAAGACCTCAGAAAGAAATTGTAGACCTCCACAAGTCTGGTTCATCCTTGGGAGCAATTTCCAAATGCCTGAAGGTACCATGTTCATCTGTACAAACAACAGTATGCACGTATAAACACCATGGGACCACGCAGCCGTCATACCGCTCAGAAAGGAGACGCATTCTGTCTTCTAGAGATGAACGTACTTTGGTACGAAAAGTGCAAATCAATCCCAGAACAACAGCAAAGGACCTTGTGAAGATGCTGGAGGAAACAGGTACAAAGTATTTATATCCCCAGTAAAACGAGTCCTATATCGACATAACCTGAAATGCCTCTCAGCAAGGAAGAAGCCACTGCTCCAAAACCGCCATAAAAAAGCCAGACTACGGTTTGCAGTTGCACATCGGGACAAAGATCATACTTTTTGGAGAAATGTCCTCTGGTCTGATGAAACAAAAATAGAACTGTTTGGCCATAATGACCATTGTTATGTTTGGAGGAAAAGTGGGAGGCTTGCAAGCCGAAGAACACCATCCCAACCGTGAAGCACGGGGGTGGCAGCATCATGTTGTGGGGGGTGCTTTGCTGCAGGAGGGACTGGTGCACTTCACAAAATAGATGGCATCATGAGGCAGGAAAAGGATGTGGATATATTGAAGCAACATCTCAAGATATCAGTCAGGAAGTTAAAGCTTGGTCGCAAATGGGTCTTCCAAATGGACAGTGACCCCAAGCATACTTCCAAAGTTGTGGCAAAATGGCTTAAGGACAACAAAGTCAAGGTATTGGAGTGGCCATCACAAAGCCCTGACCTCAATCCTGTGGAAAATTTGTGGGCAGAACTGACAAAGCGTGTGCGAGCAAAGAGGCCTACAAACCTGACTCAGTTACACCAGCTCTGTCAGGAGGAATGGGCCAAAATTCACCCAACTTATTGTGGGAAGCTTGTGGAAGGCTACCCGAAATGTTTGACCCAAGTAAAACAATTTAAAGGCAATGCTACCAAATACTAATTGAGTGTATGTAAACTTCTGACCCACTGGGAATGTGATGAAATAAATAAAAGCTGAAATAAATCATTCACTCTACGATTATTCTGACATTTCACATTCTTAAAATAAAGTGATGATACTAACTGACCTAAGACAGGGAATTTTTACTAGGACTAAATGTCAGGAATTGTGAAACTGAGTTGAAATGTGTTTGGCTAAGGTGTATGTAAACTTCTGACTGTATATTCCCCTTTTGTTAAAGTTGAAATTCCTCAAGTTGGTGTTTGGCGTTTGATGTATGTCATTTCTAGCATGACTGTTGTGCTGTATGCTGCTAATGCTGTATGCTGCTAATGCTTCTATACCAGAAGTCCTCTTATTCTGGTATCATAGAGTAATTACAGCGGCGGGGTCCCGAGGCATTTCTCTTACTAATCTGACCAGGATTTTTACTCATTCAAAACGGGCTGTTCTTTAAGTGCCTGCTATTCACATCGAATACTAAAGCTAACTGACTACCTCTCCTTTTTATTTGACATGTCAAACAGCAGTGATGTTTCCGAGTATACATCTCTATTGTATTACTAGCCTGGTCCCAGATCTGTTTGTTTCCTTGCTAACTGCATTACTCATTGTCAAACCATACATGTTAGGCATGACAATTAGTGACAAGGAGTTGGCATGATAGCACAAACAGACTGGCACACTCAGCACACACTTGAATCAATGTTGTTTTAACATAATTTGGCAACATATTGTAACGTGGAAAATACCTTAGATTGGAAAAAAGTTATCAACCAGTACTGTTTTAATCTAATTTCGTTTAAAAACGTCCCCTTTTCAGGACCCTGTCTTTCAAAGATAATTTGTGAAAATGTAAATAACTTCACAGGTCTTCATTGTAAAGGGTTTTAACACTGTTTCCCATGCTTGTTCAATGAAACATAAACAAATAATGAACATGCACCTATGGTCGTTAAGACACTAACAGCTTACAGACGGTATTCAATTAAGGTCACAGTTCTGAAAACTTAGGACACTAAAGAGGCCTTTCTACTGACTCTGAAAAACACCAAGAGAAAGATGCCCAGGGTCCCTGCTCATCTGCGTGAACGTACCTTAGGCATGCTGCAAGGAGGCATGAAGACTGCAGATGTGGCCAGGGCAATAAATTGCAATGTCTGTACTGTGAGACGCCTAAGACAGCGCTACAGGGAGACAAGGAGGACAGCTGATCATCCTCGCAGTAGCAGACCACGTGTAACACCTGCGGGACAGGTACAGGATGGCAACACCAACTGCCCGAGTTACACCAGGAACGCACAATCCCTCCATCAGTGCTTAGACTGTCCGCAATAGACTGAGAGAGGCTGGACTGAGGGCTTGTAGGCCTGTTGTAAGGCAGGTCCTCACCAGACATCACCGGCAACAACGTTGCCTATGGGTACAAACTCACCGTCGCTGGACCAGACAGGTCTGGCAAAAAGTCTTCTTCACTGATGAGTCGCGGTTTTGTCTCACCCGCTGTGATGGTCGGATTCGAGGTTTATCGATATTGTTACCACGATATTTCTACCACGGATCGTGACAGTGAGCCAGCCCCCCCAGCCTACCCTGCCGTCTAACCAGGTCAGCGCTGCGCGACTATCCCTTCTGGAGAAATATGACGGCACTCCATTAAAATTACATGGCTTCCTACTCCAGTGCTCCCTCTATTTCACCTATCAGACGGGAGCCCCCACCACCGAGAGGTCCAAGGTTGCCACGGTCATTTCCCTGCATCTACTTTCCTACAGGGGTGAGAGATCGGCTGTTGACCTGGGCACACACATCCCTCGCTGCTGGAAACCCAGGTATCACCCACACCATCCAATCCCTCTCCCAAAAGTACTGGTGGCACACCTTGGTGCAGGACGTCACCCACTATGTCAACTCATGCCTCCAGCATGGAAACTACTGGGGTCCCGGTGGCGAACCCCAACATCACCCGAGATTTCCTTCTCTGCTGTCCGGACTGGCCCGCTCCTCGCCCTCGGTGCCATCCTCCTGGCCAGCTTTGTCCTGCGGCTGAAGCCGCGCGTCAAGGGGGGTACTGTCACGCCTGCTCCCTCCCTCCAGTGCTCGACGTCACTGGTCTACTAACCACCGGTCCTGGCTTCATTATTACGCACACCTGTTCCCCATCATTACGCACACCTGGTCGTCATTCCCTCCTTGATTACTCCCCCTTTTTTTTTTTTTTTTTTTTTTTTTTTTGGGGGGGTGGATCAGCTTAATATTGCGGAAAGAATGTTGCTTCCAATGTAATTGTCTGCATCATTTCCAATCCCCCATATTTTTTTGGGTAAATATATATATCCATTCACGTATGCATACATATACACATATATACATACACATACCTACATAGACATACATACTTTTTTAAAGAGTATACCTTTATTATTATTCCCCGCAAACCCTACCACCGATCCCCCAATTGGAGTAAACTGATAAACATTTCTGTTTTTACCTTCAATTTATACATCTTATACACATTTTACAGACACAGTCTACTTTATAATAGTTCTCTCTTGTTTGTTCTTAGTCCTTCCTCTATTTCTGTTGTCCATCCAGTTTGATTTCCACTTGTAACTGTGCTATTTCACAATAGCTCCGCACCTATACACATTTCACAGATCCCGTATGCCCTACATTGTTTATCTTGTTATTAGTCCCACCCTTCAGCTCCACTCAACCTTTCCCATCTATCTTCCAACATCATCCATTTCGGATTTTTATTTGCCATATATTTTTCAACTGTGCTGTGATGCTTCACAAAAGATTTGAATCTTCCTATTCTCATAGCTTCCACGGATTGTAAATTAAAAATAAACATTTTTGCTAAAATAATTATTATATTATTGATTGATTGACTATGGCTTTTCAAATCCCCCAGTATTGCTATCTGTAGCGTTAGTTCTACGCAAATGTTGCAATTCTTCAACCATTCCTGGACCTGTGACCAAAAACGAGCTACATGCGGACAATACCAAAATAAATGGTCTAATGACTCTGCCTCCTCACAGCAGAATCTACAGAGCTGGGAAGATTGTATCCCCCATATATATAACATTCTATTAGTTGCAAGAATTTTGTACAATAATTTAAATTGAAAAATTCGAAGTTTTGAATCCGGCGTTGTTTTGCGTATCAATTCATACACCATGTGCCATGGAATGGGTACATCGAAAATCTCTTCCCAACTATTTTGCAATTTATATGGCACAGGATTACTCCCCCTTTATTTAGCCCTCAGTTGTCTTCAGTCACTAGGTGTTATTGTTATCCTCATGTTTGTTCATCTGCAGTGGTTCTTTATTAAATACGTTACATCAATCTAATTTCAACATAATCATCAGATGTAACAACCTGTTAGTCAGGTTAAGTAAATGTATTTAAGTCGAAGTGTTACCCTAATGTTTACTTACCCTAATGTTACCCTTCAATGTTTACATTGCTGATTGAAATGAGATGAAAACAGTGCTGGTTGATGACTTTTTTCAAATCCAAAGTATTTTCCATGTTGATTCCATGTAACAATGCATTGACAAATGACGTTGAAACAACATCGATTCAACCAGTGTGTGCCCAGTGGGGGGGGATACTGTATTAAAGATCTCAAACCAGAATTTATCCATTCTCTACTCCACTGTGGATCAGATCACCATTTAATTGCATTACTCCGAGTGGGAAGTTTGTTGACACTAATGTGATGGTGATGAAGGTCTAGTGCAGGAAATAGGTTTTTAAGTGTTTTTAACTCTCCAAATGTTCCTCCTTCAAAACCTGAATGTTCTGACTCAGCTGGCTTCTGTCAACCAATATTTAAGTGTCTATTTTGCACTTTTATTAAACTCTTCCACTGAAGGATAGAATCAATTATTGTTGTTCCTTGTTGGGGCAGGATACTGTAAAATCTTGATCTGAAAAGACAGTCTGTTGCATTTAGAGGTCAATGTCCCTATTTAAATTTATGGCCAAGCACAAACACATCATCACGCACAATTTCTCTTTACGAGGAGACTCTGTCAGGTTCTGTTTCCGTTGCTGCTGGGTCCAGAGCTCAGGAGAATAGAGGAGAGAAGGAGGAAATGAGAGGAGGAGGAAAGGAGAAGAGGAGAGGGATGTAGACTAACTCACCATAGAGAGCTTAACTCAGCAAGAGAAGAGAAGAGAGGAGAGAAGGCATATGGGAGGATGCATAGTGAGTCATTAAGGGCCTGACGTTTTAATGCAGTGAATATGAATAATGGTAACACCAGGCCTGAGAGAGAGAGAGACTTCTGCTCCCCCAGCCTCCCTGTGTTGACTAGAAAAACACTAGTATATATTACACCCTGTTATTCTTTCTCTCTCGCTCTCTCTGTCTCTCTGCATGTTCCCTCTCTCTCTTTCTCTGCATGTTCTCTCTCTCTGTGCACCATTAAAACAACATCTCAGAGCCAGGTTCACTGAACGGTACATCGGAAGCAAAGTACCCTCACTATGACCCCTCCCCTCCCAGGAAATAAATGCCTCAAAAGGCCATGTTCTGTTTTCGACTGAAGCTGAAGCATTGTTGGGTGAAGAGTTGTAGACAACTTTTACTATAGTGGTCTTCTGATAACAGCAGTGCCCCAGATAGATAATTAGGGCATTTGTTTTCAGTCTTACATGTAAATGTTGGCTACCTACCAAATGGCACCCTATTCCCTATGTGGTGTACCCTACATCCAGGAAGCTTTACAATAAAATATAATAGATTTATTGTCCTTTGAGAAGGAAATAATTTTCAACACCAAAGCAACAACTCATCACCGAGACGTTTGGACAGCACTGTGTCTTCTGTGTGTGTGTGTGTGTGTGTGTGTCACCCAGGCAGCACTGTGTCTTGGGGGGCTGCGGCAGAAGGCAGGGATATGGCAGATGATAATGGGGAAAATGAAGAGAGCTTTCCGAAGGGATCCACTCAACAGAGGTGATTTAAAGCTACATTCTACGATTCGAATAACATTCGCCACTTGTGAGGGATGTGACTGACAGTTCATGATCAAAATTATAGTTTTAACTATGTTTTGAAGCTGTACAGTGTTTGTTTACCAACAATGAAGTAAAACAAGCTTGTATTGCGCAATAATCAATGGCTATATATCGTCCAAAATTGGATATACCAATCCCAGACTGTAGTTTTAAGACCTGACATTGACGCATCACCCTGAGCCTCTGTGGGGAGAGCACACTGTTTTCATTATGATGCTAGCTATGTAATTATCTGGCGTAGAGTAAGGAAGGGAAACTTTATGGAACGTCAAATAAACTTTTAATTAGTTTTTGTTGTTGTGATGAAGAACCCTCTGGTGTGAATCTTAGTCTGCTCTCAAAGACGGAAGATTGCTGTCTTTAAGCATTTGCATATATTAACTCAACAGTCACAATTCACATTCTTTTGCATCCTCTAACATCCTCTAACTTCTACAACTTTTATAAAGCGTGCTTCCACTCCAGTCTTGCAAATCTCTACCGTGGCTTTTTTTTGTGTGTGCCTAAAGTGCAGTCAAAATAAATAGCAGGTCACCTTCCAACTACTACCACTATTTCAAAAGTATCTCTGCATAGTTTCCATCTCCAGAATGATGGCCATTAATAAGTCCTCTGTGACCTTGTTGACATGCAGAAGCACTAGGTTGTCCCTCATCTCCAGCTCCTCTCCTCTCTCACCGCTTTGATCTTCAAAACCTCTATCTCTTTTAGGACTCCAGCTCTCTGTTTATGACTTGGCTGGAAGTCTCCTTTATATTTCCAGAGTGGTGAGTCACACTGTAAGACAACTTCCTACCCGAAGGATGAGGAATCTCATCCAAACCAACTGACCGACTGTGTGGGATGGGCAGAGAAAAGGTCTACCCATCAAAGCACCAATGAGGGATGTCCTGATTTACTGTTTCCATGGTTACAAAGTCATTAATCTTCATGACCATCAAAATAATTATATATTTATCTGTAATTTGCTGATTTATAAACCCATCAGTGTATTTTTAGTCTTGGCTGCATCCCAAATTGCACCCTATTCCCCATTTAGTGCACTACTTTTGAACAGAGCCCTGTGGGCTATATGCACTATATAGGGAATAGGGTGCCTTTTGGGCTGCAGACCTGGCCTGATTACAGTGTTTGTTCATGTGGCCTTGACTGTATCATAACAGATCTGTCTGTCTTTATACACCATCTGGGTATGACTAATACTGAAACATGACATGCTGACATTAGGCATTCCCCTGGGCCCTGTCTATTAGAGATATGCTACTTCCCAAATGACACTATATTGCCCATGTAGTGCACTACTTTTGACCAGTGCTCTGCTCACTATATAGGGAGTAGGGTACCATTTGGGACATAACTTTACTCTACCTCCTCCTCTACCCTAGGACCTGTCCTCCTGGCTGCTCCCTGCTTTACCGGCACTTTACTGTTTTCTTGTTCGGCTCCTAAACTCCTCAACGATCATTTATCTTACGTTCGAAGAATGGGATTTCCTTACTCAAAGTTCAGGAAGGGCTCATAGGGCTTTGGTCAAGCCAAGGATAAATGTAAATACAGCAAACAGATGCTAGGATGTTCTGTTCTGTAGCATTATACAACTCATGGTAGGCCCTGGTGTCATAGTCTGTTCCTTAGATTCACACAGTTTATAGTGTTACATTTCCGAGGTGCAAAAGAGCACAGATCTGTGCAAAAGTAATGTAAACCATACTATAATCTGGCAGCGAGATTTCATTTGAAACTTCTTTGGAAATGTGCAATAGAAGGAGGTTTATGCATTGTTCAGTTTACACAACTAGTTAAACAATCGCACATTTTGTGAAGACATTTTTTAAATTAAACATCCAGTTTACTTTGAGATTTACTGTAGTTTTTACACAGATTTGAACTATTTAGCAGCATGAAAATGTTGCCCATAATATTGTCTGTCTGGCAGTAGAGGTCTGATGCATTGAGACCATGCAGCTGTAAGGCCACAGAGAGGCTACACCATGCAGCTGTAAGGCCACAGAGAGGCTACGTCGTGTAGCGGAAGACTATGGCCCACTAACATTAAACAAGAGAGACTTTAAGACCCCAATAAGAGTCATTTATTTTTCATAGGCTTTATAGAATATGAATGTCATCCATTCAGATCGTGTAGCTATGTGCCACAAAGGAAGCCCTTTTAAAGCTAGTTAATAGAACTTAGTCGACATTTCCATTTTCCTGGATGTTGTCTTTGACTACATCCCAAATGGCACCCTATTCCTTGTATAAACACCTATGGGCCCTGGTCAAAAGTAGTGCACTACATAGTGAAAAGGGTGCCATTTGGGGCACATACTTTGTCCGTGCCCTCAATCGGGGTCAAACTAGAGGCTAGTGATGTGATTTATTTTTCAAGGTAACATGAGCAGTATTTTGGTTAGGCTCCGTTGGGGATAGAGACAATAATAATTATACTACAGCTTTAAGGAGTGATTTCTTTGCCATGTTTAAAGCAAGGTAAACTGATTACTGCTATTTCCTTTAAGAATTGTTGTCGAAATGGGGAAATTGTTATTTATATTTGTGGTGTCAAATACTCATGATATGCTGTCACCTGGAGAGACAGAGAGGGAGAACAAGAGAAGGAGAAAGAGAGAAGGGGAGAGACAGAGAGGGAGAAAAAGAGAAGGAGAAAGAGAGAAGGGGAGAGACAGAGAGGGAGAAAAAGAGAAGGAGAAAGAGAGAAGGGGAGAGACAGAGAGGGAGAAAAAGAGGAGAAAGAGAGAAGGGGAGAGACAGAGAGGGAGAAAAAGAGAAGGAGAAAGAGAGAAGGGGAGAGACAGAGAGGGAGAAAAAGAGAAGGAGAAAGAGAGAAGGGGAGAGACAGAGAGGAAGAAAAAGAGATGGAGAAAGAGAGAAGGGGAGAGACAGAGAGGGAGAAAAAGAGAAGGAGAAAGAGAGAAGGGGAGAGACAGAGAGGGAGAAAAAGAGAAGGAGAAAGAGAGAAGGGGAGAGACAGAGGACAGAAAGAGATTCACAGTATTATGGAGAAGATTACCATTACCTGTCAATTTCTCTGTATAAGGCCTCCAGTCTCTGCTATTTGTAGACAACCTCCAGACATTACTTTACCAGCTGTAGTTTCCTTCACCTTACGCTGCTGGAGTCAGAGACACACACTTACACTCCCACAGTTTACTATAGTACTTACTATATCATTATATAGTAAACTGTAGTATACTGTATACTACACTATATATACACAAAAGTATGTAGACACCCCTTCAAATTAGTGGATTCGGCTATTTCATCCACACCCGTTGCTGACAGGTATATAATATAGGGCACACAGCCATGCGACCTCCATATGAAAACATTGGCAGTAGAATTGCCTTACTGAAGAGCTCAGTGACTTTCAACATGGCACCGTCATATAATGCAACCTTTCCAACAAGTCAGTTCGTCAAATTTCTACCCTGCTAGAGCTTCTCCGGTCAACTGTAAGTGCTGTTATTGTGAAGTGAAGTGAAAATGTCTAGGAGCAGTAACGGCTCAGCGTAAAAATCGTCTGTCCTCGGTTGCAACACTAACTACCGAGTTCCAAACTGCCTCTGGAAGCAACGTCAGCACAAGAACTGTTCGTTGGGAGCTTCATGAAATGGCTTTCCATGGCTGAGCAGCCGCACACAAGACTAAGAACGCCATGCGCAATCCCAAGCGCCAGCTGGAGGGGTGTAAAGCTCGCCGCCATTGGGCTCTGGAGCAGTGGAAAAGTGTTCTCTGGAGTGATGAATCACGCTTCACCATCTGGCAGTCCGACGAATGAATATGTGTTTAGCTGATGTCATAAGAAAGTTATCTGTCCCAAAGCATAGTGCCAACTGTAAAGTTTGGTGGAGTAGGAATAATGGTCTGGGGCTGTTTTTCATGGTTCGGGCTAGGCCCCTTAGTTCCAGTGAAGGCAAATCTTAATGCTACAGCATACAATGACATTCCTGACAATTCTGTGCTTCCAACTTTGTGGCAACAGTTTGGGGAAGGCCCTTTCCTGTTTCAGCATGACAATGCCCTGTGCACAAAGCGAGGTCTATACAGAAATGGTTTTTCGAGATCGATGTGGAAGAACTTGACTGGCCTGCATAGAGTCCTGACCTCAACCCCATCAAACACATTTGGGATGAATTGGAACGCTGACTGCGAGCCAGAACTAATGGCCCAGCATCAGTGCCTGACCTCAATAATGCTCTTGTGGCTGAATGGAAGCAAGTCCCAACAGCAATGTTCCAACATCTAGTGGAAAGTCTTCCCAGAGGAGTGGAGACTGTTATGCAGCAAAGGGGGATGCCCATGATTTTGGAATTTTGGAATGATGTTCGACGATGTCACATTGGCATAAATGGTCGGGAGACAGGCGCAGGAATGCGTAATAGGGGGTTTTATTTCCCAAATTACCGCGTGCCATGTAAAGGTAAGGGGACGAAGACCAAACAAACACTATACAAACACAGGGTTGAGACCCAAACAAAAGAGCGAGGAGTACCTAAAAAAAATACACAATCGCACAATAATTATCACACGGGACGAGACCCGTAATCATCAACACAATACAAGAGGCACGAAAGCCAAAACAACACAGCACAGGTACTCACACGACCAACGGACATTGTTCACCATTGTCCTGTCGATTATTGTTACAAAGGGCACACTTATACAATTACTTATCAACTGTTACAGACGAGCAGGTCTCCACATACTTTTGGTCATGAAGGGTATACTCCACAGTGTAGTATCCCTCGATCATGTGTAGTACTTACTATATCATTTTGTAGTATACTGTAGAATACTATACTACACACTGTAGTAACCCTTGATCATGTTTAGTACTTACTATAAAATGTTGTAGTATACTGTAGAATACTATAGTAAGTACTACAGTATTATCCACAAAATAACACTGTAGTAAATAATACAGTAATGTCTACAAAAACACAACAGTTTTAATTATATTAATACTGCAGTATTTCATTTGCATATACCCCACCCATTCCTTTCCTCCATATCTCAATTTATGCCACCCATGAGTGTAGTATAGACCATGTATTGTCTTCCCTAGATGTTATAGAAAAGAGCAAAAGCTCTAAACTATCTGTTCAGACTGCAGTCCTACCTACCTACTTACCTACACTCTTAGAAAAAAGAGAGCGTACAGGTTATGGAAAATTTGCTCTTTTAGTATTTGTCCAGTAGGTTTCTTCAAGGAGAAAGAAAAACACTACACTATACTACGGTCAAATCCACAAAAACACTACAGTGAATGCTATAGTATATAAATCTAGTAATACTGCAGTATTTATACCATATTATAGTATAGTATTTTTTCATGAGGGGAATGTGTGTTTGCTATTGTGCATGTTCATAGCACTCTTGGAGGACGTCAGTAATGGTAATAAACATTGAAACACACATAGGGATATTTCATGTATTTGATGACAGGTTTAGATGAACTGTAACCACGGACAGAGCTCTTCCTTCCCAGAAGCCTTTGGAGTGGTTTGTTTTGATCCTGTTAAGTGGGCGGGACATCATCTGTCTCCGAGCCAGGATTGGACCACAGTACTGGTACGTAGTCTGTCATACCCAGCTACAGTAGGTCCCCTGTTGGATTGTTTGTTCAGTCCATATTGTACACGGTTTCCATTCCAGACCCAGATCTGAACTTCCCCTAGACTGAGGAATAGCTACATGTTCACACCACATGCTCACTAGCATGCTCACGGGACACTTGTTTCTGCTGCTGCACTCTTTGTGTGTGTCTGTGTCTGTGCCTGCATGTGGTTTCACACACACTCACACCACTGAGAATGAATGGTGACAAGCTACAAAGGGTTTTCAGGAGAGAAGTTTGCCCCTTGTGCTTTCAAAGGCAGATGGTGTGGCCCGGGCACCTCCTAACACATATATGAAGGATGGCTGATTTACTGTCTACGCTGCCTACACATTGCAGGCCTACATTGTAGCTCTGGAACATTGAACAGTTCGTTTTTTTAATGAACTGTAATTAAATGGAAGTGTAATTTCCCCTTGGTATTTGACTCTGGGATTAAATCAGTCAGCCAGGCAGACATGGGTTAAAAAACTATTTGAAATCATTTCAAATACTTTATCTGGCCTTGATTGAGTTTGCCTGGCGTACTGGAACCTATAGAGTGGTCATAATCAATAGAGAAGTGCAAACGCTGCCACCTGGCACCCCATTCAGGTTAAAGCAACCGCTAAAAGTATATGAAAGAATGCAAATAGTATTTGAGCCCATGCAGGTCTGAAGCCAGGCTGTTGTCCCCAGCTGCTCAGTAAAGAGCTATTTATCATTTCTCACCATTCACTCCTTTCATCTCCTCTGTTTCTCATTATGTTAATGTGTGACCATGACCTTGTGTGTATCCCAAATGGCACCCTATTGCCTATAATAGTGCACTATATTGTGCACCCTGGGGGCCCTGGTCAAAGGAGTACACTATATAGGGAAAAGGGTTCCATTTGGGATGCAGGCCCATGTGTGTCACGTGACCTGAAAAACAATGTGTTGCTTGGTGAGGTTAGGAAAACAACCCTTCTAGAGCGCTGATGTGTACGTCTCCTCTCCCTTCCGGCCAGAGACGAAGAAATCCTCATGGGCATTTCTTTCCTTGTGCCCCCCGTTATTAGCCAAATAATGATCAATCTGTGCAAAAAAATACATTTAGACTTGTCCACTGGGTTAAAGATGGACCATCCCATCTGGCATTTACCGTATGAAATATAGTTGTTGTTCTGCACAACCATATGGGCCTGGTTATGAGGTTAACCACAACCTTATTTACATCTGACTTCTTCCCATTGTTTGCAAAGTAGGGCATCAAACCAGGCCTCTCCTATGGCACGCACAGTGTGACAATGTCCTATAGGGTGAGATCAGTTCAGGACAATCTCTGTTGTCTTTAATACAATGGCCTACAGATCAGGATCTTCATTTGAGACAGTTTGCTACAGCAGGAAAATAATCCTTCAGCAAAAGATTATGTGAATTATTATGTGGATTATAAATAATGGAAATGTTTCTAGGGGTTGATAAAAAAATGTTGTTAGGGCAAATCAAGTCTGAAATTTAATGTTGGAAAATCCTGCTTGGCAGGAAAATTCTCAGCAACAAAATAGTGATCAGATTAAGATCGTACATCTGTATGCTGACTGTCACTAGACTATGACTGCTGGACTGTGTAGTATGAGGCACATTGATGCATTCAACTGGATAATCGGTTTGACCATAGTCAAATAATTAGCACTATTCTGGGTTTTTATGGTTAGTATTGATGGTATGTTTGGCTGTGTTTACTGACTCTGATCTTTTTGACTTGTTCAGTAAGAAGGATGAATCTTTCAACTAATTTCATTTGTTTGAGTCAGTAATGCCCAGAGCACGCAGGACACCCTACTGGCGAACGACGAACCGAAAACTCGAAAGAGTCATGATTCTACGAGCCTCTTGTTCACATGTCGTTCACCAGGGGGCTTTTTTGAGCTGTCATTTGTGACTGAGACTTGTAAAAGTGTGCATTAACCAATATACATTTGTTGATTGTTAGGCATGCAAATAATAGCATCTACTGATGGACTAAAATAAAGTGGGACCACATACACTGCCTTTGCTCAACAAACTCGAACTCGAGAATAAATCGTTTGGGGGGCTACAGTTTGCAAATTATATTGTGCTTATCACTCTCACGGCAGTCTAGCTGACGAAACCACTCCATGGTGAAGGCAGTTTCTGATTAACTCCACCAACGCAGAGGAGGGCCCTAACCATCACGAACTAGGAATTGCCTGGCCAGGAAAAACTCTGGGCCCTAGTCATGGTGAGTGGAATTCCAGCAGATGATCCTGAGTGCTTTAGATAGGATGATCTGTCCAGTAGCGTGCCCATGATAACTGAAGGGATATCATATTCAGCGATGGCACAGGGAGGACAGGGAGTGGATGACTTTGGATGACTTTTGGCTGGGGTCTCTGGGAACACACATCAAATCAACTCCAGCCTCCTCCGTCTGTGAACGCACATCAAGGCTGCGTCACAAACCCACCCTATACCAGCCAACCAAACCATCACAGCTATGACCTCATCACTCCACTGCTGAGTCTCAACGTACTGTTCAGAGTTAGAATAGTATAATACACAAGGTGACATTTCAAAACGTAGTTGTGCATCAGCAGTTTTCCTCTTGTTATATAGTTGAAGTCGGAAGTTTACATGCACTTAGGTTGGAGTCATTAAAACCTAGTTTTCAACCACTCCACAAATTTCTTGTTAACAAACTATAGTTTTGGCAAGTCGGTTAGGACATCTACTTTGTGCATGACACAAGTAATCTTTCCAACAATTGTTTACAGAAAGATTATTTAACTTATAATTCATTGTATCACAATTCCAGTGGGTCAGAAGTTTACATACACTAAGTTGACTGTGCCTTTAAACAGCTTGGAAAATTCCAGAAAAGGATGTCATGGCTTTAGAAGCTTCTGATAGGCTAATTGACATCATTTGAGTCAATTGGAGGTGTACCTGTGTATGTATTTCAAGGCACCATGTTCATCTGTACAAACAATAGTACGCACGTATAAACACCATGGGACCACGCAGCCGTCATACCGCTCAGGAAGGAGACGCGATCTGTCTCCTAGAAATGAACGTACTTTGGTGCGAAAAGTGCAAATCAATCACAGAACAACAGCAAAGGACCTTGTGCAGCTGCTGGAGGAAACAGGTACAAAAGTATCTATATCCACAGTTAAACGAGTCCTATATCGACATAACCTGAAATGCCGCTCAGCAGGAAGAAGCCACTGCTCCAAAACCGCCATAAAAAAGCCAGACTACGGTTTGCAACTGCACATGGGGACAAAGATCATACTTTTTGGAGAAATGTCATCGAGTCTGATGAAACAAAAATAGAACTGTTTGGCCATAATGACCATCGTTATGTTTGGAGTAAAAAGGGGGAGGCTTGCAAGCCGAAGAACACCATCCCAACTGTGAATCCCTTGGGTGGCAGCATCATGTTGTGGGGGTGCTTTGCTGCAGGAGGGACTGGTGCACTTCACAAAATAGATGGCATCATGAGGCAGGGAAATTATGTAGATATATTGAAGCAACATTTCAAGACATCAGTCAGGAAGTTAAAGCTTGGTCGCAAATGGGTCTTCCAAATGGACAATGACCCCAAGCATACTTCCAAAGTTGTGGCAAAATGGCTTAAGGACATCAAAGTCAAGGTGTTGGAGTGGCCATCACAAAGCCCTGACCTCAATCCCATAGAAAATGTGTGGGCAGAACTGAAAAAGCGTGTGCGAGCAAAGAGGCCTACAAACCTGACTCAGTTACACCAGCTCTGTCAGTAGGAATGGGCCAAAATTCACCCAACTTATTGTGGGAAGCTTGTGGAAGGCTACCCGAAGTGTTTGACCCAAGTTAAACAATTTAAAGGCAATGCTACCAAATACTAATTGAGTGTATGTAAACTTCTGACCCACTGGGAATGTGATGAAATAAATAAAAGCTGAAATAAATCATTCTCTCTACTTTTATTCTGACATTTCACATTCTTGAAATAAAGTGGTGATCCTAACTGACCTAAGACAGGGAATGTTTACTAGGATTAAATGTCAGGAATTGTGAAAAACTGTGTTTAAATGTATTTGGCTAAGGTGTATGTAAACTTCCGACTTCAACTGTATGTCACTCACTGACATTCACTCAATTAGCCTATGTCATTTTATTTATTTTGTAATGATAAATTAGTCTTGTTAGTCTAGCCAGCTATCTAAATGTGTAGTAGGCCTAAATGTGTAGTATGCGAAATTACCGACTGGGCATGCAGGGCATGTGCCCAGGGGCCCTGAGCTCCAGGGGCCCCCCATTGATTTTGTTAGTCACTCTCACTCAGATATCATATTAACATGGCATAAATCATGGCAGAATGTGCAGAATAACAGGAAATTAGCTTTAAAACTGCAAAAATGTATCTCTACCCAATAGCAAAATGTGTAGAATTGCACAAATTTAGCTGTTAAACTGCAACAACAACAAAAATATTGGTAAAGCAAACTAATTTGTTTACTTTTTGTTAATGAAATACTTTCCTGTTAACAGATCCCTCTGTACGTATTAAATTATAGTTTTAATCCCAGTTAATGTGAGTTAATGTGAGTTCATGTGTATCGGCTAATTGTATAGCTAATAGGCTATGTGTTTGTAGATTGACTGAGGTGAAGGAAGCTACAGCAACAAATGTGATAATGGCTGGGCAAATTTTTGCTTGTTTTTTTTTCGGTTCTCCAAATAGCATTTTTGAGTTTTTAAATTGTATAGAAATGCAGTAAATGAGCTTAAACTTTCTAAACATTTCTTGAATCACCCCCTGTCCGGACCTCACTGAAACTCAGACCCTGGTTACAGACCTGCTGCTGGTGAAAATAGAGTTTCCATTGATGCATGATTATTATTGCAGAGCATCCTCTTCCTCCCATAGAGTCATCCTCTTCATCCCTCAGCACGAGGCACATGAACGCATATCCCAAACATTAGCTGTGCACCACTTGTGTGGTCTGAAGGTGGGATGTTAGTGAGAGCATCGCTGTCTGGAGATCCCCTTGTCTGAATGGCTGTAGGTTCGGTCTGTCTGTCTCTAAAGATTAAAGGATGGGTCCAAGCAAAGGTGCGTCCGAAGTATCCTATTCCCTACATAGTGCACTATGTAGGGAATAGGGTACCATTTGGGACGCACACCAGTTCTCGCAGGGATGACCTCATAGGCCAAATAGTGGGTGTCCATTACCATTACCATGCCAACTCCTGTTGTCATGACTTTGTTCTTGCTGATTCACTGAGGAGAATCAGCACTTTCCAGACTGTGGAGCGACGTTTCAAAGAGTCTCTAGTAATGAGAGTAGTGCCATCTTTCTCTCTATGTTCTCCCTGTTTTGGTCCATGGCAAAGAAATATTTGCAAGAACAATTTAATTGTTTTGTTAGGGAATTCCTAAGCCAGAATACATTACAGTGCTAGACTGCTAGACAACAGAATACATTACAGTGCTAGACTGCTAGACAACAGAATACATTCCAGTGCTAGACAACAGAATACATTCCAGTGCTAGACAACAGAATACATTACAGTGCTAGACTGCTAGACAACAGAATACATTGCAGTGCTAGACAACAGAATACATTACAGTGCTAGACTGCTAGACAACAGAATACATTGCAGTGCTAGACTGCTAGACAACAGAATACATTACAGTGCTAGACTGCTAGACAACAGAATACATTGCAGTGCTAGACTGCTAGACAACAGAATACATTACAATGCTAGACAACAGAATACATTACAGTGCTAGACAACAGAATACATTACAGTGCTAGACTGCTAGACAACAGAATACATTACAGTGCTAGACTGCTAGACAACAGAATACATTACAGTGCTAGACTGCTAGACAACAGAATACATTACAGTGCTAGACAACAGAATACATTACAGTGCTAGACTGCTAGACAACAGAATACATTACAGTGCTAGACTGCTAGACAACAGAATACATTACAGTGCTAGACTGCTAGACAACAGAATACATTACAGTGCTAGACTGCTAGACAACAGAATACATTCCAGTGCTAGACAACAGAATACATTCCAGTGCTAGACAACAGAATACATTACAGTGCTAGACTGCTAGACAACAGAATACATTGCAGTGCTAGACTGCTAGACAACAGAATACATTGCAGTGCTAGACAACAGAATACATTCCAGTGCTAGACTGCTAGACAACAGAATACATTACAGTGCTAGACAACAGAATACATTACAGTGCTAGACAACAGAATACATTACAGTGCTAGACTGCTAGACAACAGAATACATTACAGTGCTAGACTGCTAGACAACAGAATACATTACAGTGCTAGACAACAGAATACATTACAGTGCTAGACTGCTAGACAACAGAATACATTACAGTGCTAGACTGCTAGACAACAGAATACATTACAGTGCTAGACTGCTAGACAACAGAATACATTACAGTGCTAGACTGCTAGACAACAGAATACATTCCAGTGCTAGACTGCTAGACAACAGAATACATTCCAGTGCTAGACTGCTAGACAACAGAATACATTACAGTGCTAGACAACATAATACATTCCAGTGCTAGACTGCTAGACAACAGAATACATTACAGTGCTAGACTGCTAGACAACAGAATACATTACAGTGCTAGACTGCTAGACAACAGAATACATTCCAGTGCTAGACTGCTAGACAACAGAATACATTACAGTGCTAGACAACATAATACATTCCAGTGCTAGACTGCTAGACAACAGAATACATTCCAGTGCTAGACTGCTAGACAACAGAATACATTACAGTGCTAGACAACATAATACATTCCAGTGCTAGACTGCTAGACAACAGAATACATTCCAGTGCTAGACTGCTAGACAACAGAATACATTACAGTGCTAGACTGCTAGACAACAGAATACATTCCAGTGCTAGACTGCTAGACAACAGAATACATTACAGTGCTAGACAACAGAATACATTCCAGTGCTAGACTGCTAGACAACAGAATACATTCCAGTGCTAGACTGCTAGACAACAGAATACATTACAGTGCTAGACAACATAATACATTCCAGTGCTAGACTGCTAGACAACAGAATACATTACAGTGCTAGACTGCTAGACAACAGAATACATTACAGTGCTAGACAACAGAATACATTACAGTGCTAGACTGCTAGACAACATAATACATTCCAGTGCTAGACTGCTAGACAACAGAATACATTACAGTGCTAGACTGCTAGACAACAGAATACATTACAGTGCTAGACAACAGAATACATTCCAGTGCTAGACAACAGAATACATTACAGTGCTAGACTGCTAGACAACAGAATACATTCCAGTGCTAGACTGCTAGACAACAGAATACATTACAGTGCTAGACAACAGAATACATTACAGTGCTAGACTGCTAGACAACATAATACATTCCAGTGCTAGACTGCTAGACAACAGAATACATTACAGTGCTAGACTGCTAGACAACAGAATACATTCCAGTGCGATACTGCTAGACAACAGAATACATTCCAGTGCTAGACTGCTAGACAATAGAATACATTACAGTGCTAGACTGCTAGACAACAGAATACATTACAGTGCTAGACAACAGAATACATTCCAGTGCTAGACTGCTAGACAACAGAATACATTACAGTGCTAGACTGCTAGACAACAGAATACATTACAGTGCTAGACTGCTAGACAACAGAATACATTCCAGTGCTAGACTGCTAGACAATAGAATACATTACAGTGCTAGACAACAGAATACATTCCAGTGCTAGACAACAGAATACATTACAGTGCTAGACTGCTAGACAACAGAATACATTCCAGTGCTAGACTGCTAGACAACAGAATACATTACAGTGCTAGACTGCTAGACAACAGAATACATTACAGTGCTAGACAACAGAATACATTACAGTGCTAGACTGCTAGACAACAGAATACATTACAGTGCTAGACTGCTAGACAATAGAATACATTACAGTGCTAGACTGCTAGACAACAGAATACATTACAGTGCTAGACAACAGAATACATTACAGTGCTAGACTGCTAGACAACAGAATACATTACAATGCTAGACAACAGAATACATTACAGTGCTAGACAACAGAATACATTCCAGTGCTAGACTGCTAGACAACAGAATACATTCCAGTGCTAGACTGCTAGACAACAGAATACATTACAGTGCTAGACAACAGAATACATTCCAGTGCTAGACTGCTAGACAACAGAATACATTCCAGTGCTAGACTGCTAGACAACAGAATACATTACAGTGCTAGACAACAGAATACATTCCAGTGCTAGACTGCTAGACAACAGAAGACATTACAGTGCTAGACAACAGAATACATTCCAGTGCTAGACTGCTAGACAACAGAATACATTCCAGTGCTAGACTGCTAGACAACAGAATACATTACAGTGCTAGACAACAGAATACATTCCAGTGCTAGACTGCTAGACAACAGAAGACATTACAGTGCTAGACAACAGAATACATTCCAGTGCTAGACTGCTAGACAACAGAATACATTACAGTGCTAGACTGCTAGACAACAGAATACATTACAGTGCTAGACAACAGAATACATTACAGTGCTAGACTGCTAGACAACAGAATACATTACAGTGCTAGACTGCTAGACAATAGAATACATTACAGTGCTAGACTGCTAGACAACAGAATACATTACAGTGCTAGACTGCTAGACAACAGAATACATTACAGTGCTAGACTGCTAGACAACAGAATACATTGCAGTGCTAGACTGCTAGACAACAGAATACATTCCAGTGCTAGACTGCTAGACAACAGAATACATTACAGTGCTAGACTGCTAGACAACAGAATACATTACAGTGCTAGACTGCTAGACAACAGACTACATTACAGTGCTAGACTGCTAGACAACAGAATACATTGCAGTGCTAGACTGCTAGACAACAGAATACATTGCAGGAGGAGAATAAAAGGGATCTGCATCAGACTCAGAACAAAGTCCATGGAATGTTATTGTCAGAAATTATGGATATTTGATTTATCGTTGCTAATTAGACTACAAGCATCATTTCACTAGCCTGAGTGCCAGTCTGTTTTTGCTATAATGCAACTCTCTGTCACTCAGTGTTATGCCAAACATGGCTTGACTTGACCATAACAGAAATGGAGTTGGCAAGAGCACAAACAGATCTGGGACCAGGTTATCATTTTACTAAGAGTTCCATTTTGACTGGAGAAGTTGGAGGAGCCTGGTTGGAATTGATCCTGGCTGACTGAATGACTGGCTGTTTTCTGCATCTGAAAACCCCCACAGCCAGTCTGTCTGCCTCTAGGTGCATCACATTATAGCCGCTTCCCTGGACGAGAGAAATTGTTTCCCAGTTCCCACTGATAGTTGGATATCCTCATCCTTGGCGAGGTTCGTAGTGTATAGATGGATAGTGTAGCGGCTCTGCCAGTCCTTGCTGCTGCCAAGAGGAGGGCACAGACTGAGTGTGAAGAATCAGACCTCAGCAGACCAATGGATGTGCTCACTACACCATATTCTCTAAATAGTCTACTGTACTACATTTAGATTGTCTACTACATTGGTCAAAAAGTAGTGCACTATGTAGGGAATAGGGTACTATATGGGAAGCAACCGATGACTCATATGATGATGGACAGCTACTCTTTTTATCCTCTCTGAGGTTAACCACTCTTCAGGGTAGGATGAGGGACTTTTGCTCTAGTGAAGAAGAAGAAGAAGAAGACTTGAGGCCACTGTTAGTAAGAGATCAGACTTCTCAGAAATGGACAAACAAAACCAATTATCTTTGTGTAGTCGGCCCTTTGTTTTTTAGTGGTTTGAATTGACGTATTCCATTGTTTTGCTGTGTGCACAGAGTTTGTATGTCTAGCACGCTCCTCAGTCAATGGTCAGTCTCCAACCTTTCAGCACGAGTTTAGTAGCTTTCTGTACACATTAATAGAGATTTATTGTAGTATTTTCCAGAGGCAGGATCCAGAAACCCTAAACAGAGATACTTTAAAAGGACTTCTTCCTGAAGAGGATGAACCAGAAGATGATGGAGAGGCAGGAATGATATGCAGCCTAATGGAAACCACCTGTGAACTCTGTTTCTGTCTGTGCCCTCTTTTCCCCTATTACCCCACTCTGAACGCCTACACACACATGCAAAGCAAGCAAGCAGGCACACATGCACACACACAGGCATGCACACGCGCACGCACACACACACCATAAGTCCACTGATCATGCCATTTGTCACGGCCGTCGACGGAAGGAGACCAAGGTGCAGCGTGGTGAGCGTACATTTTCCTTTAATTTTAATGTCGCCAACAAAACCAGAAACAAAGAAACGACCGTGAAGCTTCACAGGGCTATAGTGCCACTAACAAAGATAACTACCCACAAACACCAAAGGAAAAAAGGCTGCCTAAGTATGATTCCCAATCAGAGACAACGATAGACAGCTGTCCCTGATTGAGAACCATACCCGGCCAAAACATAGAAATACAAAACATAGAAATAAAGAAACTAGAATGCCCACCCTAGTCACACCCTGGCCTAACCAAAATAGAGAATAAAAGCCTCTCTATGGCCAGGGCGTGACAGTACCCCCCCCCCCCCCCAAAGGTGTGGACTCCGTCCGCAAAACCTGACTCTATAGGGGAGGGTCCGGGTGGGCATCTACTCACGGCAGTGGCTCCGGTGCGGGACATAGACCCTCGTAGCCGACCCCGGACTGGGGACCCTCGCCGCAGGCCCCGAACTGGGAACCCTCACCGCAGGCCCCGGACTGGGGACCCTCGCCGCAGGCCCCGGACTGGGGACCCTCGTTGCAGGCCCCGGACTGGGGACCCTCGTTGCAGGCCCCGGACTGGGGACCCTCGATGCAGGCCCCGGACTGGGGACCGTCGCTGGAGGCTCCGGACTGGAGGCTGTCGTTGGAGGCTCTGGACTGGAGGCCGTCGCTGCAGGCTCCGGGCTGGAGACCGTCGTTGCCGGTTTCGTGCCATGAATCATCACTGGAGGCTTCGTGCCATGGATCATCACTGGAGGCTTCGTGCCATGGATCATCACTGGAGGCTTCGTGCCATGGATCATCACTGGAGGCTTCGTGCCATGGATCATCACTGGAGGCTTCGTGCCATGGATCACCACTGGAGGCTTCGTGCCATAGATCATCACTGGAGGCTTTGTGCCATGGATCATCACTGGAGGCTTCGTGCCATGGATCATCACTGGAGGCTTCGTGCCATGGATCATCACTGGAGGCTTCGGGCCATGATCATCACTGGAGGCTTCGTGCCAGACGCACTGGAGGACTGGAGAGCAGAGCTGGCACAACCCATCCTGGCTGGATGATCACCCTAGCCCGTCAACTGCGGGGTGCTGGCACAGGACGCACTGGGCTGTGAGAGCGCACCGGAGACACTGTGCGTAGAGCCGGCGCAGGATATACTGGGCCGAGGAGGCGCACTGGAGGTCTGGAGAGCAGGGCTGGCACCACCCGTCCTGGCTGGATGCTCACCCTAGCCCGGCAACTGCGGGGTGCTGGCACAGGACGTACTGGGCTGTGGACACGCACCAGAGACATAGTGCACAGAGCCGGCGCAGGATATCCTGGACCAAAGAGACGCACTGGAGGCCAGATGCGCTGAGCCGGTACCATCCGTCCTGGCTGGATGCCCACTCTAGCCCGGCCGATGCGGGGAGCTGGAATATAACGCACCGGGCTATGAGAGCGCACTGGAGACACCGTGCGCTTTACCGCATAACACGGTGCCTGACCAGTACCACGCTCCTTACGGTAAGCACGGGGAGTTGGCTCCGGTCTATACCCTGACTCTGCCACTCTCCCCGTCTCCCCAATTTTTTGGGGGGGGCTGCCTCTCGTGCTTGCTCCGCTGTGCCAACTCCTCATACTTTCGCCGTTCTGCCTTTGCTGCTTCTAGCTCCTCCTTAGGACGGCGAAATTCACCAGCCTGCGCCCAGGGTCCTTTGCCTTCCAATATCTCCTCCCATGTCCATTCCTCCAGAAAGCGCTGCTCCTCCCGGCCACGCTGCTTGGTCCTTTGGTGGTGGGTTGTTCTGTCACGGCCGTCGACGGAAGGAGACCAAGGTGCAGCGTGGTGAGCGTACATTTTCCTTTTATTTTAATGTCGCCAACAAAACCAGAAACAAAGAACGACCGTGAAGCTTCACAGGGCTATAGTGCCACTAACAAAAATAACTACCCACAAACACAAAAGGAAAAAAAGCTGCCTAAGTATGATTCCCAATCAGAGACAACGATAGACAGCTGTCCCTGATTGAGAACCATACCCGGCCAAAACTAGAAAATAGAAATACAAAACATAGAAATAAAGAAACTAGAATGTCCACCCTAGTCACAAAATGAACCTGCTCTGGAAGTTTACCCACACAAACGTGTGAGACTTCATGTTAATATATTAAAGATCCAATTTCTACCCAAGCCTATGTCCTCGCCATGTGTGTATGAAGTGTTTATATTTCACACACACCCCAACACAGATGAAAGAGAAAGTGTGTGCTGTATTTATTCACACAACCTGCCACACCAATAAGTCTGAGTGTGCATCCCAGATGGCACCCTATTCACTATATAGTGCACTACTTTTACCCAGAGCCCTTTAGCCCTTGGTCAAAGCATTGCACTATATAGTGAATAGTGTTATTTGGGACACAGACCACATGGTTCTCACAGCTATTAAGAGGACAATAACAGACCCAGGCTCAGGTTACCTCATAACCAACAGTGTTCTGGGGGGAACCAACCGTCCACCCCCTGCTTCTGCTTAGTGTTTCGTCGTTGTTAATAAAAGTCTGTATGCACGCACACAAAATCACACACACTCGCCACGGTACCCCAGTAGAGCGGATGGGGGCCCCCAAAATCAGAGGGATCAGGAACTAAATTGTCCAAACCTGGACTGGGACTTCTCACCATAATAGTGCTGTAGCTAGTCACTGGACTGGAGGAGAGTAGAGGGGCGACTAATCACAACACACTCATAAACCCACAGCTTTCAGTGTCTGCATCCCAAGTGGCACCCTGTGAGCCCTGGTCAAAAGTAGTGCACTATATATAAATGATATATATATATACAGGATAGGGCCACATTTGGGACACAACACTAAAAGCTGTTGGTTTATGAATGTGTTCTGACTAGTGCAACCATAGTGTTTATAGGACAGTTTAATGAACCTACGAAACTTAGAGAAACAAATCCTCAACATGGATAGACTGGCTGACCCACCACCTCTATGGACCAATGAACCTGCTATAGTTAACCACAGGAAGCATGGAGAAATGTTTGTGGATTGTGTAAATATTTGTCAGTTTGTGTACAGCCAGGTGTGTGGGGGTTAAAGCAGAGATAGTCCGTCACCAACCTTCTCTGGTTGTAGTTATGGTGGAGAACAAGAGAGTGCCATGTGTTATGTAGACCCGAATCAAAACTACATCCCAAATGGCACCCTATTTTGTGCAATACTTTTGACCCCATGAGTTTAGTCAAAAGTAATGCACTACATATGGAATAGGGTGCATTGTGGGAAGCAGGCACTGAAAATGTTGCTAAATCCGGAATGTGCTGAAAACTGCTGTTTGCGAGACCTGTTTTATAGTCATGTTTGGTATTACCCCAAAAGACAGAACTGATACGATGTTTGTATACAGCAGGATAGAATGTCAGACAACCCAACAACACACAGATTTAAAAATACATTATAATTGGGTCTTTTCACGCAAGATTTGCTCTGATACTGTCAGTATGTGTTAGCCGGTTCATTTTCATAACATGTTTGTATTTAGATTTTTTTATACGGAACACAATTTAATATATTCCATTGAGTACTGTCAGCACTGGTTATTTCACAAATGGCATCCTATTACCTATATAGCACAGTACTTTTGACCAGAGCCCTATGGGCCCTGGTCAAGAGTAGTGCACCAAATAGGGAATAGAGTGCCATTTGGGACACAGACATTGCTAGATATAATGCTCCAACAGTGCCTGCTCTGTTTCACAGTAAATCCAGTTAACAGAGAAAGGCTGCATGTCTCTGTATAGTTCTGCCAAGCACAGGTTTCCAATATGTGATGATGATCACAACAATCTTTGGTCTATTGTGTGCTCATACCCCTCTCAAATATAAATATGAGATGACTCAAAGCAACGCTCTGTGGGTTTGTTATGAGGACAGTGATACTGTATGTACACAAGGCAGACTCCAGTTGCCTCCCAAATGGCCCCCTTTTCACTATAAAGGGAATACGGTACCATTTGGAACATAGCCTCTATCTCATTTTACCGCCCAGTCTGAAATCAGGGCTGGTCTGCTGCATGACATTTCCTTACTGTTATGACTCTCTCTGTCAAGCGGCCTGTCACAAACGTATTAAAGGTACAGTCAGCTATTGGTACATAATTTTTTATTTTTTTTATGATTTATGTGTAGAGGTTGATTGAGAAGAAAATATGCTAAACTACATGCCTCAAATGTCTTACCCATCAGAGCTCAAAATATAAGCTTGTTTTGCAATTGTAAACAAACACTGTATAGCTTTAAAACATGCTTAAAACAATTATTTTGAACTCATGGATGGTCAGTCCTGGCATCCATTGCTCTGTCTATGAACTTGAGAGGGGGTTCCATTTCTTACATCCCTCAGCTGTTTACCAAAATAAGTTGCAGTGCTGCCGGGTTTATTGTTCTTCTAATCGCATACTGCCGTTTTCATTTTCTCTCCTGATGAAGCTGGCTAGGCTGTTTCTTTCTGGTACTTCCAGATACTCCATAGGAACCAGGCTCTGTGGTCTGATGTCTAATCCCCGGTCAGATGTCACAGAAATAGCCATCACACCGTCATTACCCCGACCACAGCCCTGTGATGTGGACAACACCGCACTAAAGAGTAGAAAAGCAGATCTCTACTCTATTACATTATAGCACATTGATCTTCCTTCCAGAGTGTGTGTGTACATATGTGTGTGTGCACGTGTGCATGTGTGTGTGTGATCCTCAGTGATGCAACACACAGCCCTCTGCTCTCAATACATCACTGCCTGATAAGGATGAGGCTACCACTATGGTGGCCCAGAAACCGTCGACCACTAAGGAGCCACCACTGTGTATGAAAATGGAACAGAATATTTATCTTATAGAAGTTGCTGTGTGACAGGGGCATCATTTAAAACATGAGTTGTTATGAAAGATGGAGAACCCATCAGTAGCCAAGTGATTAGGACGCAACTGCAACGGCACTGACTGTCCTATGTTTATACATTATAGTATGTGTCCCAAATGGCATTTTTTACCTATATAGTACACTACTTTTGACCAGGGCCCATAGGGCATTATGTATGGAATAAGGTGCCATTTGGGATGCAGTATAGTTTTAGGGAGGCAGAGCCACAAGATTCACTATTGCAATATGGGGAGCATGTTAGTGCAATAAATATATTCTATATTTCCCCTTAGATTATGGTAATGAAAATATGGCCATTGTAGCAGGTGTATGGAAGGTTGTCAGTGCATTTGAATAAATGCTGTTGAGAATATTTGTTTTGGAATTAGTCAGGTCTCAAGGTATTTACAGTGTTACTGGGAAAACACACGCTATTGAATGATTTGACAGGATAGCAGAGAGGAGAGAGAGAGAGAGGGTAGAGAGAGGGAGGGAAATGGAGAAAGAGAGAAAGGAGAGACAGAGATAAATGAGAAGGCGAGAAGAGAGGGGCAGACAGAGACAGAAGAGTGTGTGAGAGAGAGCGAAAGACAGAGAAACAGAGAGATATTAGAAACAGAGAGAAAGGAGAGCCAGACAGAGACAGAGAGCTGATACTGTTTGGTTGCGTTATTGCCCTCCAGTGTTCAGCCACATTCAGCCACATTGTAAACATCTGTCCTCCTCTATCTACTGATAGATGTCTCCAATCAGATCGCTGTCATCTTACAAACTAACAACAAACCCAACAGGAGATTTATCTGTTGCTGCTGCTGCTCTTTTACACAAGCTTAGTTACCTCCAGTTCTAACTGAGGCATGCAATGGTCCTCCCTAATGGTATCCTGTGAGGAGGAGGGTAGTCCATTAAGGCCTCCCAAATGGCACCCTATTCCCTACATAGTGCACTACTTTTGACCAGGGCCCACAGCGGCAGCGCCAAAGGACTCTGGTCAAAAGTAGTGCCCTATGTAGGGAATAGGGTGCCTTTTAGGATGCAGAACATATAGTATGTATGCAGCCCAGTTGTGAGTCTGTTTTGAATAAAGGTCCCCTCAGTGCAAGGCTCTGACAGGTTGTTGGTATAGACTAGAGAGGAGGAGCACATTAAAGAACTTGGCTGGGTACTGGGCTTATTAGCCAGGTAATGTAATAGAACACTTGTGCAGTGATGTATGTGTGTTTAAGGTCCAAACACATCACAGCTAGCTAGGAAAGACCCTCGACCCAGGTATCTAAAGAAGAAAAGTGTGCAAAGGAAGTTTAGATGTTACGTTGTAAACTGGTGCAAATGTGATAATGTGTTGATGATTTTGTAACGCCGATGTTTCGAGGAACTAAGTTCACGTGATGAGCTTTGTTTGTTAGCTTTCCAGAGCTACTGCCTAGCTCAGTGGGCTAACAGTCTTGAGGCATGCAGAGGATCTGGGTTCAAAGCCAGTCCGTTGGCTTGTCTATTAGAACAGAGAGGTAGATGACTGTGTAGAGTGATATAATGTTTTGTTGATGAGGATAAATGTAGGAGGATGTTATTTTGTTATTACCGAGTTTAATATGACAGATGATCTGGGCCAGATTCCGTCTGAATTGTTTATTATTTTCCAACTTGAGTATTAACAAAAATGTATTGACATATATTTAAAAGAAAACCCTTTGAGTCATAAGGAAGACATGTATACAACAGTCCTGCATGTCCTGTCTAGCAGAAGACACATCCAAATGTATTTTCTTTATGATCCAACATTTACTGTACCGCTGTGCGTGCCTCTCTGTGTGCGTGTGTGTGTTTGCGGGCATGTGTGTGTGTTTGCGGGCATGTGTGTGTGTGTGTGTGTTTGCAGGCATGTGTGTGTGTGTGTGTGTTTGCGGGCATGTGTGTGTGTTTGCGGGCATGTGTGTGTGTGTGTGTGTTTGCGGGCATGTGTGTGTGTGTGTGTGTTTGCGGGCATGTGTGTGTGTGTGTGTGTTTGCGGGCATGTGTGTGTTTGCGGGCATGTGTGTGTGAGAAAGAGTGCGCCTGTGTGTCGTCGCCAGCTCCGTCTCTCTTCCAAACACCATTCATATAAATAAACTGAGCGGTGTGTTTTTCAGGATAACTTCATTTTCTATTTTAATACCCCTAAGCATATACCATCTCAATCTAGTAAACACATTGAGACATATCATCTTGATCTCTCTCATGCTAAAACACAGTTACCATCTGCAGACATACCAGGTAGACAGCTGCAATAATTATTTAAGCCTTTTAGTTGTTCTTGAGATGTGGCCAAGCACAAATTGATCTTCAGTTTCTGTTTTCTGATGGCCAGATAGTGAGAATACATTTAATTTGAATGTATAGCGCCACATAAATGAATGGGAATATATGGATGTGTCTCCATTGTAGGAAATAGCTGAAGACTATGTTCACAGTATTGGCAGCTAGAGGAGTTAAACTTGGGACACAGATGAAAACAGATGAAACTTTTGACTATTCAGACCTGGATGTTCACAGTCAAGACATGTCAAGCAGCTGTCACAGTAAGGGAAGTGAATGAACTCCAACCCACGGTTCCTCGTCCATACTCTTATGATCGACAGGTTGGGATTTTAAAACGACTGTTTCTACTGATTGATAGTATATAAGGACCCAAGGCGAGACACAGGAAGCAGATGGTTGAGCTCCAATATTTATTAATCCAAGGGGTAGGCAAAATGTAGGTCGGGGACAGGCGAGAGTTCATAAACCGGGTCAGAGTCCAAAACTACCAGACAAAGGGCAGTCTCGAGGTCAGGCCAGGCAGGGGTTCAGTAACCAGATCAGTCCAAACAGTAGAAGGGGATAGGCAGGCTTGAAGACATAACAGGCAGAGTGGTCAGGCAGGCGGGTTCGGAGTCAGGACAGGCAAGGGTCGAATTCAGGACTAGCACCAAAAGAGACTGGGGAAAAAATAGGAGTAAGGAAAACTGCTGGTTGACTTGGCAAATAAGACAAACTGGCACAGAGAGACAGGAAACACAGGTATAAATACACCGGGGAAAATAAGCGACACCAGGAGGGGGTGGAGACAATCACAAGGACAGGTGAAACAGATCAGGGTGTGACATAGTACCAGGAAGGGATTCAAGTGATCCAAGGCCATGGCTCCGGCTCTCTCTGGAGAAGATAAAATCATGGTTCTTCCAGAGAGAAGACTGGATTAGCAGTGGTGTAAAGTACTTAAGTAAAAATACTTTAAAGTACTACTTAAATCGTTTTTTAGGTATATTTTTGACAACTTTTACTTTTACTGCACTACATTCCTAAACAAAATGATGTATTTTTCAATACATACATTTTCCCTGACATCCAAAAGTACTCGTTACATTTTGAATGGTTAGCAGGACAGGAACATTTGATAATTCACACACTTATCAAGAGAACATCCCTGGTCATCCCTACTGCCTCTGATCTGGAGGACTCACTAAACACTGCTTTTAAATGAGAAAATATAAGGAATTTTAAATTATTTATTGTCAACGGTTTGGTGAATGGATAAGGCGGAGTAAGGCGCAGGACACAGGTATGAGTAATAAACAGAATTTACTCAACATTCAAGCAATGTTCCAACAAGGAAAAATACAGATATCCAGAGCACAAAAATAATGAACCCACATGACAACGACAATCACGCACAAAACAGAAAGGGAAGCCAGAGGGTTAAATAAGGAACATTGATTATGGAATGGAAACCAGGTGTGTATAATGAAGACAAAACAAAACGAAAATGAAACATGGATTGGTGGCGACTAGAAAGCCAGTGACGTCGACCCCCCCCCCCCCCCCCCCCCCCCCTTGACGCGTGGCTCCAGCAGCGCACCGACACCGGCCTCGGGGACGACCCGGGGGACGAGACGCAGGGCGATCCGGATGGAGACGGTGAAATTCCTGCAGTAATGACGGATCCAGGATGTCCTCCAGCGGCACCCAGCATCTCTCCTCCGGACCGTACACCTCCCACTCCACGAGGTACTGAAGGCCTCTCGCCCGACGCCTTGAGTCCATAATGGCTCGCACAGTATACGCCGGGGCCCCCTCGATGTCCAGAGGGGGCGGAGGAACCTCCCGCACCTCAGACTGCTGGAGCAGACCAGCCACCACCGGCCTGAGGAGAGACACATGGAACGAGGGGTTAATACGGTAATCAGGGGGGAGTTATAACCTATAACAAACCTCGTTCAGTCTCTTCAGGACTTTAAATGGCCACACAAACCGTGGACCCAGCTTCCGGCAGGGCAGGCGAAGGGGTAGGTTTCGGGTCGAGAGCCAGACCCGATCCCCTGGTGCATACACCGGGGCCTCACTGCGGTGGCGGTCGGCACTCGCCTTCTGCCGCCTGATGGCCCGTTGTAGACGCACATGGGCAGCGTCCCATGTCTCCTCCGAGTGCCGAAACCATTCATCCACCGCAGGAGCCTCGATCTGGCTCTGATACCACGGTGCCAGGACCGGCTGATAACCTAGCACACACTGAAAAGGTGATAGGTTAATGAAAGAGTGGCGGAGGGAGTTTTGGGCCATCTCCGCCCAGGGGATGAAAACCGCCCACTCCCCCGGCCGGTCCTGGCAGACCGAAGGAAACCTACCCACATCCTGGTTGACTCTCTCCACCTGCCCGTTAATCTCGGGGTGAAAACCTGAGGTGAGGCTGACTGAGACCCCCAGGCGTTCCATAAACGCCCTCCAGACTTTAGACGTGAATTGGGGACCCCGATCAGAAACTATATCCTCAGGCACCCCGTAGTGCCGGAATACGTGGGTGACCAGGGCCTCTATAGAGTCGTAGGGAGACCGGGCAAAGGAAGGAGACTGCAGGACTTAGAAAACCGATCCACAACGACCAGGATCGTGGTGTTGCCCCGTGACGGGGGAAGATCCGTCACGAAATCCACCAATAGGTGTGACCACGGTCGTTGTGGAACGGGAAGTGGTTGTAATTTCCCTCTGGGCAGGTGTCTAGGTGCCTTGCACTGTGCGCACACCAAACAGGAGGAAACATAAACCCTCACGTCCTTAGCTAACGTGGGCCACCAGTACTTCCCAGCAAGACAGCGCACTGTCCGACCGATGCCAGGATGACCAGAGGAGGGTGACGTGTGGGCCCAACAGATCAAACAATCGCGGACATCAAACGGAACGTACAGACGCCCAACTGGACACTGTGTGGGAATGGGCTCTGCACGTGACGCCCGCTCGATGTCCGCGTCCACCTCCCATACCACCGGTGCCACCAGGCAAGAAGCTGGAATTATGGGAGTGGGATCCGCGGACCGCTCCTCTGTGTCATACATCCGGGACAGTGCATCTGCCTTAACGTTCTGGGAACCTGGTCTGTAGGATAGGGTGAAAACAAAGCGGGTGAAAAACATGGCCCACCTTGCCTGGCGAGGGTTCAGTCTCCTCGCTGCCCGAATGTACTCCAGATTGCGGTGGTCAGTCCAAATGAGGAAAGGGTGTCTAGCACCCTCAAGCCAATGTCTCCACGCCTTCAGAGCCCCGACAACAGCCAACAGCTCCCGGTCCCCCACATCATAGTTTCGCTCTGCCGGGCTGAGCTTCTTCGAAAAGAAAGCACAGGGGTGGAGCTTTAGTGGCGTACCCGAGCGCTGAGACAGCACAGCCCCTATCCCAGCCTCGGACGTGTCCACCTCAACTATGAACGCTAAGGAGGGATCAGGATGAGCCAGCACGGGAGCTGAGGTAAACAAAGCCTTCAGGTGACTAAAAGCCCTGTCCGCCCCAGCTGACCACTGCAGTCGCACCGGTCCCCCCTTCAGCAAGGAGGTAATGGGAGCCGCTACCTGACCAAAACCCCGGATAAACCTCCGGTAGTAGTTGGCAAACCCTAAGAACCGCTGCTCCTCCTTTACCATGGTTGGAGTCGGCCAATTACGCACGGCTGAAATGCGGTCATTTTCCATCTCCACCCCTGACACGGAAAAGCGGTACCCTAGGAAGGAGACTGACTGTTGGAAGAACAGACATTTCTCAGCCTTGACGTACAGGTCATGCTCCAACAGTCGACCAAGCACCCTGCGTACAAGGGACACATGCTTGGCGCATGTAGCGGAGTATATTAGAATGTCATCTATATACACCACTACACCCTGCCCGTGCAGGTCCCTGAAAAAATCAATCTACAAAGGATTGGAAGACTGATGGAGCATTCATTAACCCGTACGGCATGACGAGGTACTCATAAATCAAATCAAATCAAGTTTATTTTATATAGCCCTTCGTACATCAGCTAATATCTCGAAGTGCTGTACAGAAACCCAGCCTAAAACCCCAAACAGCAAGCAATGCAGGTGTAGAAGCACGGTGGCTGGGAAAAACTCTCTAGAAAGGCCAAAACCTAGGAAGAAACCTAGAGAGGAACCAGGCTATGAGGGGTGGCCAGTCCTCTTCTGGCTGTGCCGGGTGGAGATTATAACAGAACATGGCCAAGATGTTCAAAATGTTCATAAATGACCAGCATGGTCAAATAATAATCAGGTGTAGTGCCCAGAAGTGGTGCTAAATGCCGTCTTCCACTCATCTCCCGCCCGGATACGCACCAGGTTGTAAGTGCTCCTGAGGTCCAATTTTGTGAAGAAGCGCACCCCGTGCAATGACTCTGTCATACTGGCTATGAAAGGTAGCGGGTAACTGTATTTTACCGTGATCTGATTTAAACCTCGATATTCAATACACGGGCGTAAACCTCCATCCTTCTTCACAAAAAAGAAACTCGAGGAGACAGGTGAAGTGGAAGGCCGAATGTATCCCTGTCCCAGAGATTCGGTGACAGGGATTTTCCATAGCCGCCATCTCCTCCTGTGACAGAGGATACACGTGACTCCTGGGAAGTGCAGCGTCTACCAGGAGATTTATCGCACAATTCCCCCGTCGATGGGGTGGTAATTGAGTCGCCTTCTTTTTACAGAAGGCGAGTGCCAAATCGGCATATTCGGGGGGAATGTGCATGGTGGAGACCTGGTTTGGACTCTCCACCGTAGTGGCACCTAAGGAAACACCTACACACCTCCCTGAGCACTGACGGGACCATCCCTTGAGAGCCCTCTGTTGCCACGAAATAGTGGGGTCATGAGAGGCCAACCAGGGAAGGCCCAACACAACAGGAAACGCAGGAGAGTCGATCAGGAAGAGACTAATTCTCTCCTCATGATCCTCCTGCGTTATCATACAGAGTGGAGCTGTGACCTCCCTAATTAGCCCCGACCCCAAAGGACGACTATCTAAGGCATGTACAGGGAAGGGAACATCAACAGGAACAATAGGGATCCCTAATCTAAGTGCAAAGAAACGGTCAATAAAGTTCCCAGCTGCACCTGAATCTACTAGCGCCTTATCCTGGGAACGCGGGAAAACTCCGGAAATTCTATATATAACCACATGTGCGCAACAGGGAGCTCTGGGTGAGTTGTGTGCCTACTCACCTGGGATGATCCACCAGTGCTCCGCCTGCTACCTCGACCCCCTGGGGAACCTCCCCAGCACCGACCAGCAGTGTGCCCTCTGCGGCCACAGGTGGTGCAGGGAATGGTCCCCCTCATAGCAGCACCTCCCAGCTCCAACGATGTTGGATCGGAAGTGCTGGGGGATGGAACTGACGGACCCCGATCCGGACGTCCGCGAGAGGCCAACAGGTTATCCAGCCAGATGGATAGGTCCACCAGCTGGTCAAGGTTAAGGGTGGTGTCCCTGCAGGCTAGCTCCCTGCGAACGTCCTCGCGTAAACTACACCTGTAGTGGTCGATCAGGGCCCGCTCATTCCATCCCGCGCCGGTGGCCAGAGTTCTAAAGTCCAGGGCGAACTCTTGAGCGCTCCTCATCCCCTGTCTTAGATGGTACAAGTGTTCCCCCGCCGCTCTCCCTTTAGGTGGATGATCGAAAACCGCCCGGAAGCGGCGGGTGAAATCCTCGTAATTGTCCAATGTCGGGCCTTCCCTTCCCCAGATGGCGTTGGCCCATTCCAGGGCTTTACCAGTCAGACAAGAGATGAGGGCGCTCACTCTCTCGCGTCCCGAAGGGGCCGGCTGAACAGCTGCCAGGTAGAGTTCCAGCTGGAGAAGGAACCCCTGGCACCCGGCAGCTGTTCCGTCATACGCTCCCGGGAGCGAGAGCCGAATCCCACTGGATACTGATGAAGGAGGGGTGGACATCGGTGTAGGTTGTGGTGGGAGCTGGGGTGACAATGATGGGTTAACCGGAAAACCCCCTCTCTCCCATCGGTCCATGGTTTGCAGCACGTGATCCATGGCTGTACCGAGACTCTGTAACATAGTCGCGTGCTGCTGAACTCGCTCCTCCACTCGGAGAGGAGGGCTGGCTGCACCTGCTGACTCCATTCTACAGTGCGTGATTCTGTCAACAGTTTGGTGAATGGATAAGGCGGAGTCAGGCGCAGGACACAGGTATGAGTAATAAACAGAATTTACTCAAAATTCAAGCAATGTTCCAACAAGGAAAAATACAGATATCCAGAGCACAAAAATAACGAACCCACATGACAACGACAATCTCGCACAAAACAGAAAGGGAAGCCAGAGGGTTAAATAAGGAACATTGATTATGGAATGGAAACGAGGTATGTATAATGAAGACAAAACAAAACGAAAATGAAACATGGATTGGTGGCAACTAGAAAGCCGGTGACGTCGACCGCCGAACGCCGCCCAAACAAGGAGAGGGACCAACTTCGGCGGAAGTCGTGACATTTATACTTGTACTTTTACTTTGATACTTAAGTATAGCAATTACATTGACTTTTGATACTTAAGTATATTTAACACCAAATAGGGTGTAGGGTGCCATTTTGGATGCATATGACTGGAGCTGTAACATGCTCCTCTCAACCAAGCAGTCGCCAGATGGAGAGAAGAACAGGGCTCGGTGACAAGACTCTAACATGATAGCAAGGTTGCGTCCCAAATAGCACCCTATTCCCTTGGTAGTGCACTACTTTAGACCAGTAGTGTCACGTTCTGACCTTTATTTCCTTTGTTTTTGTCTTTATTTAGTATGGTCAGGGCGTGAGTTGGGGTGGGCAGTCTATGTTTGTTTATCTATGTTTTTCTATTTCTGTGTTTGGCCTGATATGGTTCTCAATCAGAGGCAGGTGTTAGTCATTGTCTCTGATTGGGAACCATATTTAGGTAGCCTGTTTTGTGTTGGGTTTTGTGGGTGGTTGTTTTCAGTCTTTGTGTGTCTGCACCAGATAGAACTGTTTCGGTTGTCACTTTTGTTGTTTTGTATTTTGAGTGTTCACCTTTATTAAAACAAGATGAACAATTACCACGCTGCGCATTGGTCCTCCGATCCTTCTAACTTATCCTCCTCAGACGAGGAAAATGACAGCCGTTACAAGTAGTCCAATATATAAAGCATAGGGTGCCATTTGGGACATAACCCAGTAGTCTGGCTCTCTCTTCTCGCTGTTCTTTATTTTATAACAGGGCTGTGTCTGTCTGGGCATTCTACATATTCTATTGAAGTCCTTCACACCCTTTATTGTCTGAGAGGGAAAACCCTTCTGTTCTCATAACAATGTCAAACTTGTCATGGAGGTCTACTGTAGCATAGTTTTGGCATGGTCCAAATGCCCCTTTTCTTTTTCAGTGATGTTGTGTAATATTTGTTGATGACAAACATGTTGTTAATGACAAATATGTTGCTAATCAATTACATAATTGTGTTTCTGAAACATTGTTTTTACTTCACTATGCCAAAAAGGTCCTTTACCGAATACAGGTGGGTCAGAGTAGCCCAATCAGCTCATCACGTTTGAGATATTTAGAACCCAAAGACATTGTGATGATATACACTTCTCTTTTACATAGCTTGGTGGCACCAGAGTTCAGAATTCTCCACCTCTCCTCTCTTCTCCTCTGCTCTCTCCGTGGCATCTCTTTAGCACAGCGCTGTCAAACAACATAACCGTACACTTCTTCACTTGTTGAATACATTTGCCCAATCTGAAGGAGCGCCGTCCATAGCAATAGAGAGGTGTCGGGTTTCACTCCGTGCAAGGGGAGGCAGCAGCCGCAGCAGCTTTGCAACTAGACGCTCCAGTAACGGTTAGTGTGGATGCTGTCCCGATGCGGAGAAGTTGATAACGTTCTGACTACAAAATTGAAACCAAAGAAAGGAAACGTTCGCGGAAAAAGTTATTTTGAATTGCCTATCCCTCGTCACCTGACAAGGAGTAGGGTACAGAAGAAATCACACGAGGAGGTTGCTGGAGGGAAAACGCATTCACCATCCAAAAGGATACTTTCTAAAGGATACCGCTTTGTCTTTCTGAAATGGATATAGTTTAGTTTTTTTAAACTTTAATTTAGATTTGTACTCTGTCTTTTTTACTCCACAAGGGATTTGTTTGAAGAAGCGACCGTTAATAGTTGGGATATTTGCTAACAGACGTGCGTGCGCTCAAAGAGGCAGAGAAGAAGCAGATGAATGTAAGTCCTTGTTGCGGTGTTTTACTACTGTCAAATGTCTGTCTCACCTCGCTAGCTGAAGACAACGTGGTAATAATTATACATTGTTGAGATACATTTGATACATTGTTGCGATACGTTCATACATTGTTATTCATTGCACTAGTTGCATGGACGTTTTATTAGGCTAAAGCTTGAGAGTAAATCTTAGCATGGTTGTCATGTCCAGAATAGAGACTATTTTCAAGCTTGGAGGCTTTTAAAGCTGAATATTTTGTATTGTTCTTTTTCTTCTTTTTAATACACTTTTTTTAAAACTATTTTGGGTCCAAAGTGCAAAAATAAGTTTTGTAGAATTGACTCCAGGAAATGAGTTTAAACATCTTTATTTGGGGTATTTGACACTGATATGTTATACAGTTATCACATTTACTCTCAATTAAATTTTTACACTTAAATTGATGTATATTTGAGAAGTCAGCAGGACCTATGGACGGGACAGCTGTCAGTGATGTTTAGGTCTTGTCACATTATGTATAGGCTGATGATTATCCCGACTGGTGAAACTGACTGGTGAAACTGCTATCGACAGACAGGCAGAACGGTGGAACCGCTGCCTGAATAGTGATTCTCATTCTAACCCAAACCATCTGGCCCTGACAGAGTGCTCTCCTCTCCGCTGTTCTCTAACTCTGTGATTTTGCTTCCCTCTGTGGGGGCAAGCACTTATTTCAGACGGCATAACACTAGGCTACTGCTGCCAACTCTCCACGAGGGGGGAGCTTTAAGTCTTGGATGTAGAAGGGAGAAAAAAAATATGCAGATGTGGGCAATTTAACAATAGGTCCTACATTATATTGCATTGTATGCGATAAAAGAGAACACGACGGCAATGTCCCCCTAACGCAGACTGTAGGATCTATAGCTCTAGCTGAGATACTAAACTCTAGCTTATCCTATTTCAACATTTTGAACTAAAAAAAAAAACTTTCCAAGCAAAAACGAATTATGTAACAACGAATGACACATCGATAGAACTATATATTTCTAGCTGCCCTTGCTTTGCCAGTTAATATAATTTAAGACATTTTAAAAGAAGTCAAAGAGTCACACAACCACACACCACTAATATGATTATAACAAAAACACATCAAACCTTTAAAGCGATAGGTCATGGTTTCCCGAAATGATTGAGAAAGTAATATTATGTTATAGATTAGAATTCAAATCTGTGGTAGGCTACCCGTCATGGCCCATACTGTTTTAGAGCACATTTTCATTGGCAACGTCACCATAACCAACAGCATCAATCTCAAACAATTAGTTTAATAATACTCTCTCCACCAGTCAAATAATTCACTATGGTGTCACTCCACTGTATTTGGTGTCCTTCCCAAATGGCACCATATTCCCTATATAGTGCATTACTTTTGACCAGAGCCTACAGGTCTCATCTCATAGGCTCATAGCTCATATTCTCTGACCATAAAGCTCTGGTCTAAAGTAATGCACTAGATATGGGGAATAAGGTACCCTTCCGGACTCAGCCTCTATCTGTTAGTATGCTGGTTTCCATGGTGCTCCAGAGTCATCCTCCTTCTTTATCGTCCTGGAGCACTGTCTGGAAGACCAGTATGCTGACGTTCCTCCCTTTTTTTCTCTCTCTCTTCCCTCCTTCCCTCCCTCTCTTCCCTCCTTCCCTCTCTCTCTTCCCTCCTTCCCTCTCTCTCTTCCCTCCTTCCCTCTCTCTCTCTCCGCCCATTCATCAGTTAAAACACTATGTTGGGGTTTTCCCTCCTGGGTGTCAGTGTTGTGTCAAAGCTCCCTGCAACACGTTGTGTACCTATGTCACATCGTATCCGTTTTGAGGGGAGGGCCAAGGCACATTCCTGGTCCTCATCGATAATAATAATAGTTGAGGTAACAATGACAGTCATTAGCCCCCGCTGGAGAGGAATGCCAAATACATCTCCTATCAGTGAAGCTCCATGTGAGATAGATAGCTCATTGTATCATTTGGTGTTTTCTTATAGAAACAGAGGGCATGCCAAAAGTCTGTGCTAGCTCACTGAGCTAAAGCCTACAGGATCTTTGGAGGCATGAGTGCTAGGTGCGTCGTCTAAGAGTGCTTTGATGATGGGCCATTCATTTCCTGAATATGATTTTGCAAGCAGCCATTGGTTACATCTGATGTGTTCCAATCACAGGAGACTAAAGCCAAGGAAAGAGTTGTGCTAAAGCCAATCACAGTAGAGTGGCTGGACTGAGGAGAAAAACTGTTTACAGTTTACAAAGAAAACAGTGATGGAAATTATGCAGAATTGTTGGATGAAACCGCAGCCGAAATCCTCGGAGGGGCTTTTATGACAATCCAATGATTATGTCATCAGTCAAGTCCCAGAAGATCCATGATGAAGTAATTATTTGACTCTATTTGCAGTGTGCCTGGGGTGATGATGAGGATGAAGGGTTTATAACATACTGTATGGAGGGGAATGAACACAACAGCATACCAGAGCCAAGACTTTCTGATTGATTTCCTGGTTGTTTTTTTTTACAGCCGTAACAGAGAAGTATATATCAACATCGTATCAAGGCTAACTACAGTAATAACAGAGGTATGCAGCTACATTGTACATCGAAAGTGTCCAGCTCAGTCTTTGATGGTCATATCTACTTTCTCTAGTCTTGGTCTGACATAGCAAAGCCAATCATTTATGGATGTTCTGGTTGTTTTTGTCAGGATTGTTGTAACAACACAGCCAGAAAACATTCCTCTAAGACTGACCAGGCAGGCCCTAGACTGCATCCCAAATGGCACATACTGCAGGTCCCGGTCAAAAGTAATGTACTAGATAGGGAATGGGTGCCATTTGTGACGCAGACCTTGTCTTGGCTCCTGGTACGGTTTGTCATAGTTTTACTGGCCCCTGGTACAGCAGAGCATGTTTCCCCCAAGACAGAGAGTCGTGGAGCATCTGCTCAGTAGACGAGTTGGCCAGTGGAGCCTTTGTGTCTCTGGACTGGCTTTCCCATCATGGACCAGGGTTGAGGGGTGTGTACAGTACACACACAAACACACGCACGCTAATGGTTTCAGGAGACTCTACAGTACCTACAGCTAGGTGTTTATAGGCCCATCATCGTCAGTGTTTCAGACACTTAGATTGAAGTTAAGATTAGACAATGATTTCACAAGGCATGATCTGCTTAGCATGTGTCTGTTATGATAGTATGACGCCAAACGTCTGTTAGTATGAACTATGAATGTTTGGTGGTAAGTTCATCTTTAGAACATCTACCTCTCCCAACATCAGCAAAACAAAGGAGTTGATGTTGACTTCAGGAAGCAGAGGAGGTAACATGCTCCGATTCACATCAATGGGACTGCAGTAGAGAGAGTCACGAGTTTTAAGTTCCTCTGTGTCCACATCACAGAGGACTTGTCATGGACCAACAACACCATCACCATCTTATCAAGAGGGCGCAAAGCATCTCTGCTTCCTAAGGTGGCTGAAGAAATGTGGCATGGTCCCTGGGTCCAGCGACAGTGTCCTGACCGGTTGTATCACGGCCTGGTACGGGAATTTCTCCTTCCATGACCTCAAGGCCCTCCAGCAGGTGGTGAAGACGGCCCAGTACATCACTGGGGCCGTGCTCCCACCCATCCAGAAAATCTACTTGAAACGGTGCCTGAGGAAGACCCACAGCATCATCAAGGAATCCACACACCCAAGCCACGAGCTGTTCACTCCCTTACTGTTGGGCAGACTGTATCGGATCATGAGGTCTGATACCAACAGGCTCAGAGACAGTTTCAATCTACCATCCATCAGACTGCTGAACACTTGAACTGGACTGACCACCTGCTCTGATTCTCCACACCTTAGCACATATGCACTCACTCATGCACACACCTACACAGACATACACACACAGACACATACACTCATGCACACACACACACACACCCACCCACACAGACATACACACACAGACACATACACTCATGCACATACACACCCACACAGACATACACACACAGACACATACACTCATGCACACACCCACACAGACATACACACACAGACACATACACTCATGCACACACCCACACAGACATACACACACAGACACATACACTCATGCACACACCCACACAGACATACACACACAGACACATACACTCATGCACACACCCACACAGACATACACACACAGACACATACACTCATGCACACACACACACCCCCACACAGACATACACACACAGACACATACACTCATGCACACACCCACACAGACATACACACACAGACACATACACTCATGCACACACACACACCCCCACACAGACATACACACACAGACACATACACTCATGCACACACCCACACAGACATACACACACAGACACATACACTCATGCACACACACACACACCCACACAGACATACACACACAGACACATACACTCATGCTACACACACACACACCCACACAGACATACACACACAGACACATACACTCATGCTACACACACACACCCCCACACAGACATACACACACAGACACATACACTCATGCTACACACATTACAACTGCTGCTACCAGACTATTATTATACTGCTTAGTTATTACACTGGCCTCCATCCCCCCTTCCCCCAAACACTTGTAAATATTGGACTATACATTGTGTATTATACTTATACTAAAATGTTTATTCTATTCTACTGAGCCATTTACTTTATGTTTGTATTCTTATATTTTATTGTTTATTGTTGTTGCATTGTCAAAAGGAACCTGCAAGTAAGCATTTCATTGGACGGTGTATACCATGTGTATACTGTACATATGACTAATACAACTTGAAACTGAAACTGAGAAGATGGTAGAAGATAAATAACAGACCTATCTAAGATGTCACAACAGATAACTTCGGTCAGTTGCATTGATCATCAGTTAGTATGACACAGTCTATTACTGTAGTATAAATTGCACAGTTTATATTTGATGACGAGATTAGTTAATCTTGTGATTGTGTTAACTAGGGATAATAACAGACCTATATGTTGACACAACAGATAACTGTAGTAATTGCTAGTTGCAGTTGAAGTGATACATATACTACCATTCAAAAGTTTGGGGTCACTTAGAAATGTCCTTGTTTTTTAAAGAAAAGCACATTTTATGTCCATTAAAATAACATCAAATTGTTCAGAAATACAGTGTAGACATTGTTAATGTTGTAAATGACTATTGTAGCTGGAAAAGCATCCTGGAGTCGCCTCTTCACTGTTGACGTTGAGACTGGTGTTTTGCGGGTACTATTTAATTAAGCTGCCAGTTGAGGACTTGTGAGGCGTCTGTTTCTAAAACTAGACACTCTAATGTACTTGTCCTCTTGCTCAGTTGTGCACCGGGGCCTCCCAATACTCTTTCTATTCTGGTTAGGGCCTGTTTGCGCTGTTCTGTGAAGGGAGTAGTACACAGCGTTGTACGAGATCTTCAGTTTCTTGGCAATTTCCCTCATGGAATAGCCTTAATTTCTCAGAACAAGAATAGACTGACGAGTTTCAGAAGAAAGTTCTTTGTTTCTGGCAATTTTGAGCCTGTAATCGAACCCAGAAATGATTATGCTCCAGATACTCAATTAGTCAAAAGAAGGCCAGTTTTATTGCTTCTTTAATCAGGACAACAGTTTTCAGCTGTGCTAACATAATTGCAAAAGGGTTTTCTAATGATCAATTAGCCTTTTAAAATTATAAACTTGGATTAGCTAACACAACGTGCCATTGTAACACAGGAGTGATGTTGCTGATAATGGGCCTCTGTACGCCTATGTAAATATTCCACAAAAAATCTGCCGTTTCCAGCTACAATAGTCATTTACAAAATAGCCTCCAATACCCTACTCAATAAATTGGATGCAGTCTATCACAGTGCCATCCGTTTTGTCACCAAAGCCCCATATACTACCCACCACTGCGACCTGTATGCTCTCGTTGGCTGGCCCTCGCTTCATACTCGTCGCCAAACCCACTGGCTCCAGGTCATCTACAAGACCCTGCTAGGTAAAGTCCCCCCTTATCTCAGCTCACTGGTCACCATAGCAGCACCCACCTGTAGCACGCGCTCTAGCAGGTATATCTCTCTGGTCACCCCCAAAACCAGTTCTTCCTTTGGCCGCCTCTCCTTCCAGTTCTCTGCTGCCAATGACTGGAACGAACTACAAAAATCTCTGAAACTGGAAACACTTATCTCCCTCACTAGCTTTAAGCACCAGCTGTCAGAGCAGCTCACAGATTACTGCACCTGTACATAGCCCATCTATAATTTAGCCCAAACAACTACCTCTCCCCCTACTGTATTTATTTATTTATTTTGCTCCTTTGCACCCCATTATTTATATCTCTACTTTGCACATTCTTCCACTGCAAATCTACCATTCCAGTGTTTTACTTGCTATATTATATTTACTTCGCCACCATGGCCTTTTTTTGTTGTTGTTGCCTTTACCTCCCTTATCTCATCTCATTTGCTCACATTGTATATAGACTTATTTTTCTACTGTATTATTGACTGTATGTTTGTTTTACTCCATGTGTAACTCTGTGTTGTTGTATGTGTCGAACTGCTTTGCTTTATCTTGGCCAGGTCGCAATTGTAAATGAGAACTTGTTCTCAACTTGCCTACCTGGTTAAATAAAGGTGAAATAAAAAAATAAACAAAAAATAAATAATTTACAACATTAACAATGTCTACACTGTATTTCTGATCAAATTGATGTTATTTTAATGAACAAAAAAAGTGGCTTTTCTTTCAAAAACAAGGACATTTCTAAGTGACCCCAAACTTTTGAACAGTAGTGTAGGTAGTCAATTTATGTGAAGTCTAAAGCAAGCTTGCTACTAACGGCACAGTAGGCCTTGTAGGGTTGACATGTGAGTCATTCATCTGAAAACAAAACCATAGAAGTTGACCTCTACTCTCAGCTGTTACTGTATGTGGTCAGGAGCCAGCCTCCAGCTCTTCTTTCTGATAACTGTGCCCATGTGTTTCTAATGATGTAACCCCCCCAATACAGCCACGCCCACAGCAATATCAAATCTGACAGGATCATGTTCAAAGGCCTGAAGAGGAGCGCATGTTTTTCTCTGTTCGCTCGCACAGCGTCCTACACAAACACCCTAACCAACAAATACCGTAGCTAGGTCCGTCTGATTCTGTCTCCGTTCATGTGGGAAAGAGATGATCTTGCTTTTCCTGGACGTGTGTGTGTGTGTGTGTGTGTGTGTGTGTGTGTGTGTGTGTGTGTGTGTGTGTGTGTGTGTGTGTGTGTGTGTCTGTGTGTGTCTGTGTGTGTGGTGTGAGTGTGAGTGTGAGTGTGAGTGTGTGGTGTGAGTGTGAGTGTGAGTGTGAGTGTGAGTGTGAGTGTGAGTGTGTGTGTGTGTGTGGTGTGGGAATGTGCGTGTCAACGGAGGCGCCGTGTGTTTTTCCAATTCTCTGTGTGTTTGTTATGGCCAGGGGAGGGAGTGCATGGACAGCCAGGGAACACACAGCGCGCACATCAGAGCTCTGTGATGGGGATGGCTTCGTCTGGCCCCTTGACCTGCCCCTTCCCTGGCCCCTTGACCTTCCCCCTACTTGGCCCCTTGACCTGCCCCTTCCCCTGGCCCCTTGACCTGCCCCTTGCCATGGCCCCTTGACCTGCCCCTTAACCTGCCCCTTTCCCTGGCCCCTTGACCTGCCATTTTCCCTGGCCCCTTGACCTGCCCCTTTCCCTGGCCCCTTGACCTGCCCCTTTCCCTGGCCCCTTAACCTGCCCCTTTCCCTGGCCCCTTGACCTGCCCCTTTCCCTGGCCCCTTAACCTGGCCCCTTGACCTGCCCCTTTCCCTGGCCCCTTTACCTGCCCCTTTCCCTGGCCCCTTAACCTGCCCCTTTCCCTGGCCCCTTGACCTGCCCCTTTCCCTGGCCCCTTGACCTGCCCCTGTGGAAGCACTTTGTCTGCTGCCCAAATTGCACCCTATTTGTTTTATACTAGTGCACTACTTTTGGTCAGAAATAGTGCACTATAAAGGGAATAGGGTGTCATTTGGGACACATCCCTGACTCTCTGGTCTCCATTGCCACAGTATACAGAAATGTGGCATCTTCGAATGTGGCTCCAGACAGCTCTGTTTCAGCCGGGCCTCAATATACAGTATTCAGAGTGTTTGTGTAGTTTTACTTCATGCATGTCATGTTAATATCTATTCAGTCCGGATTAACAATTCACTCTGTGGTTTCCATTGTGGAGAGACTCTGGCGCCCCAATTTGCCCCATGCTCCCCTCCCAGCCAAACACTCGGCTCTTCAAGGCTCATAAGTTTTATTGGAATTAGCTGGTGTCTTGACATGGAATTTGAAGATCATTTTCAGGATTTGTGATCATACAGTCCTGGCTGGTGACTAGCTTTGATTATTCTGTGTCGGCATCCCAAATGGCACCCTATTGCATATATTGTATCCCAAATGGCACCCTATTGCCTACTGTATATGGTGCACTACTTTGACCAGAGCCCAATCAGCCCTAGTCAAAGTGTCGGGAATAGGGTGCCATTTGGAACATTGCCTGAGTGTGAAAGCTACACTGAGTTTAGACCTTCTGATAAAGCACGGTTCAGAAACAGACCTGTACTTAGTTGGAACAAAGTGTTTTGAAGAGATACGAGGATAATCGGGGGAATATCTTTGGACTTGTGCTTTGTCTAGCTTTACTTTTGTTTAACGGAAATATCTCTTATCAAACATCTGTTATGATGAGGTTCGAGTTTTTCCAAGATTAAAGGAAGTTAAATAAGATTAAGATTTACAAGATTAAATGAAGTTCTTATGAGTCTCATTGAGAATCTTATTCCCAAGCACTGCTTTACTTCTGCTAAATATTTCACTTTCTTCCTCTCTCCTATGAATTATTCACCAAACCTTGAACAAATATTGTATTTACAGAGATAAGCCTGTATCATATCTCAGTTATCTCTGTTATGTGATTGCAGCATTGAGAGGCTTGATCAGTAATAATTGCATGTTCTTACACTTGGAAGAATTGGACGCCTCTCAAGTCGTTGTCTGTTCGCACATTCTTACACTGACACCCCAACACACACACGATCGCGCACACACACACGCACACACCCCTACCTATATTTACAGTACTGTACATAGCTACCTCAATTACCTTGCACCCCTGCACATCGACTCAGTACTGTTTTTTTACTCTTTATTTTTATTCGGTATTCACTGTGTATTTATTCCTCGTGTCACTATTCAAATGTTTTATTTAAATGTTTATCTTATCTTTAACTCTTCATTGTTTGAAAAGTAAGTAAGCATTTCACTGTTAGTCTATACCTAAAATTTGATTTGAAATAGCACCCTGTTCCCTAAATAGTGTACTACTTTTGATCAGGGCACATAAGGTTCCCCATAGGGCTCTTGTCAAAAGTAGTGCACTATTTAGAGAATAGGATGCCATGTGGGACACAATCGTGGTTCAGGAGATGAAACAGGCTGGTAGTAGATGGACCATCTGGGATTGTTTCATCTGTGGGCAGCGCTGCTGTTCACTCTGTTTGACAGTGGCCTTTATTTCAGATTGTTTAGCTCTGAACTCTGGCACCCTTCTGTGACGTGGAGGCTCCGGCTAATGGAGGACGGCAGCAGCGTTTGTTTAGACAGATTATGTGTCTCAGATCTGCTTCCCAAATATCACCTTATTCCCTATTTAGTGCACTACTTTTGACCAGGGCTCGTCAAAAGTAGTGCTCTATGTAGAGAATAGGGTGCTATTTGGGACACACTCAGAATGTGACCCTCTCCCACAGTAAAGACTCATTCTGCTTTCAGCGATGTGAAATCAATTGGTGCAAACAGGTTAATAACACTTGAAGGTTATTTAAAAAACCTGCTTTTATTTGAAAAATGAGGCATGTTTTCCATTCACAGTGCAGTCCAGAGCAGACATTGCGGCAGTTAACAAAGTAGCCGTGTCCATATTTTCTTTAGCCTTGAACTGGGCCATTTTCTATAATTAGGGGCCACATGTGCTCTGTGTGTTGTGTGTGTGTGTGTGTGTGTGTGTGTGTGTGTGTGTGTGTGTGTGTGTGTGTGTGTGTGTGTGTGTGTGTGTGTGCGTGCGTGCGTGCGTGCGTGCGTGCGTGCGTGCGTGCGTGCGTGCGTGCGTGCGTGCGTGCGTGCGTGCGTGCGTGCGTGCGTGCGTGCGTGCGTGCGTGCGCGTGTGTGTCTGTGCATGCGCTCGGTAAGTGTGTTGCTCTGCTGTGAGATTAGACAGCAACAGTTGAGGATCACCTGCAAAAATAGGTGGTCATTATTTAACAGTACAGGTAATGTTCAAGACTGAATCAAGATACAAAATACATTGTTTATGAAAAATAGTAGACAAAAATACTTGGTTGAAAAACAATAAACCTAGTTGGCCAAAATATTAATATTATCTTGAGGACAAAGGCTATGCCCACGAACTCACATATCTGAGTATAATATGTCAGAGCTATAGTAACAGCAAGGTCTGAACAGCTAACTTCCTACAATTCTACACATTTTGCCATGGGGCAAAGACAAACATTTGCAATTGTATAACTAATCATGCTATTCCACACATTTTGCCATGAGGCTGAGAGAAAATGTTGCTGTTTTAAAGCTAATTTCCTGCATTTCTACACATTATTGCCATGGGGCAGAGAGAAAAATTTACAGTTTTACAGCTACTCTCATGCTATTCTAGGGGCAGTAGGTAGCCTAGTGGTTAGAGTGTTGGGCTTGTAACTGAAAGGTTGCTAGATCAAATACCCAAGCTGACATGGTAAAAATCTGTTGTTCTGCCCCTGGACAAGGCAGTTAACCCACTGTTCCTAGGCCGTCACTGTAAATAAGAATTTGTTCTTAACTGACTAACCTGGTTAAAAATATTACATTCTGAGAAGAAATCCAAGTGTTACCTAAAATGCAGTTTCCATAGATAGAGGACTCACCTTTATATCTGTGCCATTATAGCATCTGTGACAGCATTGGCAGCGCCATTGATGCTACGACCCATAGGAATCCCCACCCAGTTGATTACTTTAAAATGGCGCCGACCATGCTAAAATTGCCTTCAGGCCACTAGAGGACTCTATCATTCTCTATGGCAGCCTCCTTGATTGAGGAGACTGAGCATCCTAAAAGGACCTGCCCTATCCTCTCTTTTAAACACATGCATCACCTACACAGGTACATTCTCAATAACAGTGATTAACACACTTGCAATGGCAATAGTATGGCACTCGTTTTACATAATAATGGGCAACAATTAGCATGTCAAATAATGACATAACACTAGAATTTACAATAAACAATGAAAACACCCCGAAACGGGAGAAACCAACTAATGAGCAGGGTTGGGTAGGTTACTTTCTAAATGTAATCTGTTACAGTTACTAGTTACCTGTCCAAAATTGTAATCAGTAATGTAATTTTTGGATGACCTAAAATCTGTAGCGTAATCTGATTACATTCGGTTACTTTTAGATTACTTTCCCCTTAAGAGTCATTAGAAGACAAAAAAAATGTTACCAATTGAATGACATCTATTGCAGGATAAATCAATGTTAAAGTTTACATAGCTGGCCATATACAGATGTAAAATGTTACTTTATGAGTTGGTTATGTAGGCTTCTTCTAACCCATCGCTTTCTACTACATATAATAATACGATTAAATTATATCTTTACATTTAAAAACAAAGTCTATCAGAATTCCAGTCATTCCGATAAATGTTATACCCCTTGATCTTCAAGAATAGGACTTGGAAATATGGAAGTATAGATTAGTCAAATTATTTTACCTGAGTATAACCCCGAAACTAAGGACTTATTAGCCAGCCCAAATGTCTGGTTTATGATTTTGTTGTCATGGAGAACTGATTGGGCTCATTGATTCGAGTTGAAAATAATGGTCTCTGACTTGTGGTCAGACTCGCTCAGGCGGAACAAATTTAAACTTGCACCTTTTTTCAATGCTGATTTGAAGAAATGCTGTCAATGCTCTCATTGAGAAAACAGAGGAGTGTCAAAGATTTTTTTCACCAACATCTGAATTTAAAAGTAACCCTCGAAGTAATCATCTATTTTTTAAAAAGTATCTGTAATCTGATTGCAATATTTTGGCTGGTAACGTAATGGATTCCAGTTACCATTTTTTTGTAATCCGTTACTCCCCAACCCTGCTAACGAGAGTGGCACAACCTAAAGCTGTAGGAAACCAGTTCAGCAGCCATGGTGAGTAGGCCTAGAGAAGTTGGTGATACCAAATAAAATAAATACAAACACTAAACATTTCTAAATAAATAAAATGAAAACCAGACTCTTGCTTTTGTGTTGTTATATAATACAAAGCATAATGTTTGAATGAATATCAGGTTAGGAAATGTTTGTAGGCTACCAACAAATCTGAACATTTGTGCGGGGAAACTGAAGGGAAACGTTAAGTTAAGTAATACCCAGTGATATACATTACTACATCAGAGGTAACATTTTATAAAGTTTGGAGTAGCTAAGTGTTGTTGGTGTAAGATAAGAGGCTCTAGCTAGAGGTTGATGAATGTAGGCTTTTATTTCTGCATGGTGCTTGATGCGGCCTCCAACTACTACCTGCTAGGGATTCTGTGGGTGATTTGATTAGAGTAGGCCCAATTCCTCCAGAGTAAACACCTCCTGTGAACTCAGAGAGTGGTTCTGTTTAGCATATATGCCTACTAAGACCCAGAGACTATAGTAAAGCAGGAACCAGAAAAGTAAAGCTCTGTTAGAGAGAAAAACAGTGTGTTCCAAATGACACACCTATTCCCTACATAGTACACTACTTTTGACCAGAGTCCTATGCACTATATTGGGAATAGGTCTGGTCAAAAGTAGTGCAGAGTATAGGGAATATAGTGCTAATACGTAGCCAGGACCTGCTGACACGCTTGGCTCAGTTGAGGGGATTTAAAGGGACCTGGGTTAAAACAAGCCTGACCATGTAAAACTGTAAACAAACGGAAACACAGTACATGAAGTATCAACATTAGTAGGGTTTTTGGGAAAAGTTCACACACACACACTAATGCTATTAGACATGATATGAGTATTGAGTCAGTGTTTTGTTAAATTGGTTGGTTTGAAAGGACACACAGTGCCTTCGGAAAGTATTCAGATCCTTTGACTTTTTCCACATTTTGTTACATTACAGCCTTATTCTAAAATGGATTAAATTGTTTTTCTCTCATCAATCTACACACAATACCCCATAATGACAAAGCAAAAACAGTTTTTTATGTTTTGTAAATGTATATAAAAAAGAATGAATATCACATTTACATAAATATTCAGACGCTTTACTCAGTACTTTGTTGAAGCAACCTTGGCAGCGATTACAGCCTTGAGTCTTCTTGGATATGACACTACAAGCTTGGCACACCTGAATTTGGGGAGTTTCTCCCATTCTTCTCTCCTCAAGCTCTGTCAGGTTGGATGGGAAGCATCACGGCACAACTATTTTCAGGTCTCCAGAGATGTTCGATCGGGTTCAAGTCCGGGCTCTGGCTGGGCCACTTAAGGACATTCAGGGATTTGCCCCGAAGCCACTCCTGCGTTGTCTTGGCTGTGTGCTTAGGGTCTTTGTCCTGTTGGAAGGTGAACCTTCGCCCCAGTCTGATGTCATGAGAGCTCTGGAGCAGGTTTTCATCAAGCATCTCTCTGTACTTTGCTCCATCCATCTTTCCCTCGATCCTGACTAGTCTCCCAGTCCCTGTCGCTGAAAACATCCCCACAGCATGATGCTGCCACCACCATGCTTCACCGTAGGGAGGGTGCTTGGTATTCAGGCCAAAGAGTTGAATCTTGGTTTCATCAGACCAGAGAATCTTGTTTCTCATGGTCTGAGAGTCTTTAGGTGCCTTTTGGCAAACTCCAAGCGGGCTGTCATGTGCCTTTTACTGAGATGTGGCTTCCGACTGGCCACTCTACCATAAAGGTCTGATTGGTGGAGTGCTGCAGAGATGGTTGTCCTTCTGGAAGGTTTTCCAATCTCCACAGAGAAACTCTGGAGCTCTGTCAGAGTGACCATCGGGTTCTTGGTCACCTTCCTGACCAAGGTACTTCTCCCCCGATTGCTCAGTTTGGCCGAGGGGACAGATCTAGGAAGAGTCTTGGTGGTTCCAAACTTCTTCCATTTAAGAATGATGGAGGCCACTGTGTTCTTGGGGACCTTCAATGCTGCAGAAATGTTTTGGTACCCTTCCCCAGATCTGTGCCTCGACACAATCCTGTCTCGGAGCTCTACGGACAATTCCTTCGACCTCATAGCTTGGTTTTTGCTCTGACATGCACTTTCAACTGTGGGACCTTATATAAACAGGTGTGTACCTTTCCAAATCATGTCCAATCAATTGAATTTACCACAGGTAGACTTCAATCAAGTTGTAGAAACATCTCAAGGATGATCAATGGAAAGAGGATGCACCTGAGCTTGATTTCAACTCTCATAGCAAAGATTGATGAGGATTTTTATTTATTTAATTCATTTTAGAATGTGTTTATTTATTTTTATTTAACCTTTATTGAACTAGGCAAGTCAGTTAAGAACAAATTCTTATTTACAATGACGGCCTACCCTGGCCAAACCCTAACCCGGACTACGCTGGGCCAATTGTGCACCGCCCTATGGGACTCCCAATCACGGCCGGTTGTGATACAGCCTGGAATCTAACTAGTGTCTGTAGTGACGCCTCTAGCACTGAGATTCAGTACCTTAGACCGCTGTGCCACTCGGGAGCACCAGAATAATGCTGTAACGTAACAAAATGTGAAAAAAGTCAAGGGGTCTGAATACTTTCCCGAATGCACTATATGTAAGGTATTTTTCTTAGGTTAGGTCTCAAATGGCACCCTATTTCTTACATAGAGCAGTTTTTTTGACCAGGGCCTGTACACTATATAGGGAATAAGGTGCTATTTGGGACACAACCTTAGTGATAAAGATGAAAGGGGGCCACTTTTAACTCTGGCTCTCTGTGCGCTTTGCTTGCCAACCTCTGTATTAGACCATCAACATCTTTATTACTGTACTCTGAAGTCGTGTGGTGCCAGACAGACTTCTCTTTCCCCAAGGCTCAGGCCTGTATTTCTTTCCTCCCATAAGGCTCCTAGCTGGCTCCTAACTGGCCTGTATTCTGGATTCCCCTTTGGCGTGTTTCAAAGCCCCTGGCAGCAGCATAGCTACATTGTCCCCCCTCTGCTCTCTCCCTCTGCTCTCTCCCTCTGCTCTCTCCCTCTGCTCTCTCCCTCTGCTCTCCAGACTACAGAGAGGGAGAAACATCTTTGATCAGCTAGGTAGCTCTCTGTTTGTCTAGCTAGCAGCTAGTAGAACCCAAACCCCTTATCCCTGCCAGTCAGCCAGTGGGGGAAACCATAAGTGTTTTCCACATACCATTATATATTTAATTGAGCATTTAGTAGAAGAATAAGGAACATTGTTAGAGCTATAAAGCCATAGTACTATGCTGAGTTAGTGTGTCGTTTGTGACTTTATGTTGGGCTTAATCTGGCTTCATACAGTTAGAGCTATAGTAGAGCTGTAGGACCCAGGCTGGTGGCTGGGCCTGCTAGATCTATTAGGCTGCAGCGGAGTGGTCCTCCAGCTGCAACACACACACACACACACACACACACACACACACACACACACACACACACACACACACACACACACACACACACACACACACACACACACACACACACACACACACACACACAACCAGACCAAGACCAGAGCCTGCATTAGTTCTGCCGTGGCATTCAAAGATTCCTGCCTCCTTAAAAGTCATAATTTGTGCCTTTGAAAAAACACCTAGAAGTCCTGCCTCAGCTTTGCTATAAAGTAAATCATTATTGCTTGAAAGTACTTCCTTGTTGGCAGCACAATGGAAATCTCTGTGGACTTGAATTTTACCTAATATATGGAGCAACTCCAGACTCTGCTATTAGTGGAGAATTAGTAGTGAAAGCTTTTAAAATCCTGGCCAACTAACATCGCTGTACCCCATTGTTGAGCTTCAGCTCTACAGTATAAACCATTGAGATTAGGTCTCTGGTCATAGTGCACCATGCAGGGAATAGGGTACCATTTGGGATGGAACATAGGCAACAGATACAGTGAACGGATCCATGTTGTAAACTGCTTCACTGTCTTAGCAAGCACTCAACTAGATTAAATTACAAGCCATGCAGAGATAAAGAAATGTGAAGAAAAGGGTTCAGCATGTCAAATTCAATATCTTAGCCACAGAAAGAGGGAAATAAACAGTACGCTACAACTTCATAACTCTGCTGTCTACACACAAAAACTGTCACTGAAGAATGCTCTGACTGTAGGTTTTCACCACAGAACTAGAATGAGTTCTGTTTTTATTTCATTCCAATTCCATGGTTTTCTTCTATCTTTAGTGTGTACTGTGTTTTTGTATGATGGCTCACAATCACGACTGACTGAAATTAGCCTTGGAATCCCATCTAGAGGAGGAACGCTTCCAGCACCCATGATTAGAGCCTAGCCAAGAGAGGAGAGAGGGGAAAAGAGGGAGGAGATGAGAGGAGAAGAGAGGAGGGGAGAGGGCAGACCGCAAGGAGCCCTACTGCTCTCCTCTTTCGCTCTCCACTCCTCTTGTTCTCCTCTCTTCTGCTCTGCACTGTTCCTTCGCTCACTCTGTCACCACCACGGACCAGACACACACACACACACACACACACACACACACACACACACACACACACACACACACACACACACACACACACACACACACACACACACACACACACACACACACACACACACACACAACACACAGATAGGCTACTCACACGCACGTGTGTGCAAGGACACGTATGCACACATACATGCATCCCACTTGCATGCACAAATCCACTTTCTAACATACATTCTCACATGCTCCTAGTTACTCACAGACACATACATGTAGTACTGTACAGTCTGAAGCAAGGATATTTCCCTCAATGTTACAGTACTGCCACTAGGGGGAGTCTGGTCGGCCTCGACTAATATTCTCCTACAGTAAAAAACTTGATTCCTCAACATATAATACAACTCCTGTTTTCATGTTCAGAGTTTTCCCGGAGAACATTGAAGTTGATTTTATTTTTGCAGGACAAAATAAATTAGTTGTGAATTTGATTTAGTTAAACAGAACCACTGACAACTAGAAATTATCCTCTTGTTATGAGAAACAGACAATAATTACTTGTTTTCCCAGAGACACATTTAGTGGTTTTGGACTATTCTGCAGACGGTGACAGTCAGCTGTCAGACAGCCCACATTGCTTCATAGTGTCTCACAACAAATTACAAGTCATCAACAGTTGGGATATTCCCTGCCAAAACTGTGTTATCTATAATGTGAAACAGTGTCGTCGTCCCAAATGGCACCCTATTCCCTATATGGGCCCATAGGGCTCTGGTCAAAAGTAGGACACTATGCAGGGAATAGGGTGCCGTTTGGACATAGCCGGTGTAATTGCTCCATTTCACAGTATCTCTTCTTCAGTGTTGTAGAAATCGTCTTTTTGTGTGTCAATCCATATCATCCTCATTCTCACGGTTACACTTTGTGGTTGTTCAAATGTAGTGCTCTCTTGGCTGTTAATTCTTAAATAATCAGAGAACTACAGAGAGAGTCAGGACTTACTGTTAAGGATGTCCCCCTAAACAGTTCACTGTACTATCAAAAGTTATTTCTGGCCCTTAGACCTCTGTTATGTATACATTAGAATATATCTGACAACTTTCCACAATTTCTAACTTCCACTTTTCCACCTTTTATGTCAAGAAATGCTCAGCTCAGAAAACAGAGATTTGGCCCCTTTTTCCCTTCATGCACTTTATTTAACAATATTTCTTTAAAGTATTCTTTGTTTTTATTCCATACAGAGCCACCATGGAGTTAACCATTGAGTCTTGTAAAAAGGTTAGACCCATCACAGAGACTAAGGCAATAGCAGAAAATGTGCTCTCAATATCTGCCAAATTTATGGATTTAGAATCACTTGTGCGTAGTGAAATATAGGTTACAGGAGCCAAGAAGACACTTTCACTTCTGACATAATTACCTGATTTGCCAAAGGTGTAATTTATGAAAGGCGGCTGACGGACATTTCAGAAGTTTCATGAACCGTTTTAAGGGCATATATCACAGGGAAATGGCAGGAGTTTTATGCTTTCAAAACACCACCTGTCTCCACTCAGCTTCCATTCTCCATTAAGACAGGGGAGTTTTACACCTCTCAAAACAAGTGGATAAAGTAGAGTGTTTTCTCTCTGTCGCTATAACACAGCTTTACTTTTTCGGGCCCTGGTTTACTCTCCCCACATTGAGCTGGGGAGGACATTCCTCAAGTTAACATCCCCATAGAAATATGGACTCAGGGACCACTCAATATTGTAAAGAGCCTTTCAAACACGGTCCCTCTATAAGAGCTCACACCCAGTCTGTCTGTGAGTACTCGTCAACATTCTTATAAATCCAGCAGTCTCGCCTTCCCCAGAATTGGTTTCATACAGGCAAACATATACCCTGGTTCAAGATGTGCATGTGCTTTAGCAAACTGTTTAAATACAGATGATTCACACACGCGCACACACACGCACACACGCACGCACACACACACAAACACACACCAACACACCAACACACAAACACAGAGTAGCTCTAGAGGGTACTGTTACAGACCAGAGAGCCTGGCTGCATTTGGACTTGTCTCTGATTAGAACTGAATGTTGAGACCATAAACCGTCTCCCTCTGTGGTTCTAACTTACGCCTGCAGGAGATCTGGGTTCAAATACTATTAAAAATAATTTAAAAGATAATACTTTATCTTCACTTGATTAAGCTTGTCTGGCTTACTGGACCAATATAATTGTACTATAACTGCAAACCATGCCCACCTGCTATTCAAGGCAGGCTGGATCAAACACTCAAAGTATTTGAAAGATTTCAATCCCTGTGGTCTGGTCTGTGGTCTGGTCTGTGGTCTGTGGTCTGGTCTGTGGTCTGGTCTGTGGTCTGGTCTGTGGACTGGTCCGTGGGCTGGTCTGTGGGCTGGTCTGTGGTCTGGTCTGTGGTCTGGACAGTTCTCTAGTAAAGGAAGGGTTCTCTGTTATGCCAAAGGAACAAGGTGTTGACTTATTAGGTGAGTGGAGGGAGGGGATGAAAATGACGTGATGCAAGAGATCTATTATATGCACTGTGGTTGGGACCACAGCCTGTAGAGCATATGGAAAAACGGACCTTAAGGCATTTTCCTGAATTTTTACACAGCTCACCAAATATACAGAATAAGCCTGTACCCTTCCTTTGTTAAGCCAATAAAAAACACTCAGCTTTAGTTGCTGGATCAGGTTATAAGAGGAGCCAGGAATGTGTCCTGATTACATGACCTGACCAGGACAAACAGCGGAGAGGTTTTCTTGGGCTGACTCCCAAATGACACCTTGTTTCCTACATAGTACACTACTGACTCTGGTCAAAAGAAGTGGACTATGTAGTGAATATGGTGCCAAATGGGATGCACACATTGTCAGGAAGTAACGATCAGTACGGCACACTCTAACATATTTTCCATCTCTCTGTGTCCCTCTCAGGTTTAGGAAGAAGCCATCAGAATGAAGACCGAGGCCAAGGGTTTGGGGCGGTCTGTGTCAAGGTCGCTGCAGGATGAGGGCCGGTGGAAACGAGGGGTCCTGCTGCTGACCTACATCCTCCTGGAGCTGATCACCGTCCACTCTTCCACCGTCCTGGGGAACCTGGAGCTCCAGCTGGACGAGGAACAGCCAGCCGGGACCATCGTAGGGGACATCAGTGCTGGGTTACCGCCTGGCGTCACCGCAAGTCTTTACTTCATATCAGACCATGAGGGCACCGGGGTGGGGAGTGACCTGGACATAGATGAGAGCACGGGCATCATCAAGACAGCCAAGGTGTTGGACCATGAGCTGAGGGACCGGTACAACTTCATTGCAGTGACTATGACGGGCTTGACCATTGAAGTGACAATCACGGTGAATGACATCAATGACCACGCTCCCACGTTCCCCCGGAGGAGAGCGGCGTTCAAGATCCCGGAGATGACGGCAGTGGGAACCAGGTTCCCCCTAGAGCCGGCGGTGGATGGGGACAAGGGCCAACTGACTACCCAGGGATACCTCATCAAAGATGGGAACCCCGGCCAGGCTTTCCTCCTAGAGACCCGGAGAGGATCCAACCAGGTTCTCTATCTGGACCTGGTGGTCAACACTCTTCTGGACAGTGAGACCAGACCGTCTTATACTTTATCCCTGGAGGCGTTCGATGGAGGCTCCCCTAAGAGGACTGGTCAGATGGTGCTAGATGTGATGGTTCAAGATATCAACGACAACGCTCCAGTCTTCAACCAGAGTCGCTACCACGCCATTATCTCAGAGAATCTGCAGCCGGGTAGCAACATCCTCCAAGTCTTTGCCTCTGACGCTGACCAGGGAGACAATGGCCTGGTTCTCTATGAGATCAACCGCAGGCAGAGCGACCCGGAGCACTACTTCGTCATCGACTCGCGTATGGGTGTCATCACGCTCAACAAGCCGCTGGACTTTGAGATGCGGAGGGTCCACGAGCTTGTGGTCCAGGCGAGGGATAACGCCACGCAGCCCGAGGTTACCAACGCCTTCGTCACAATCCACGTCCGGGACTACAATGACAACCAGCCCACCATGACCATCATCTTCCTCAGCGAAGACGGTTCCCCACAGATCTCCGAGGGCGCCCAGCCTGGCCAGTACGTCGCACGCATCTCCGTCACCGACCCGGACTACGGAGAATACGCCAATGTCAACGTCTCCTTGGAAGGAGGGGACGGGAAGTTTGCCCTGACCACCAAGGACAACATCATCTACCTGATGTGTGTGGACCAGATCCTGGACCGAGAGGAGAGGGACACATACGAACTCAGGGTGATGGCTACAGACGCAGGCACCCCTCCTCTCAGGGCTGAGTCCTCCTTTACGATACAAGTCACTGACGTCAACGACAACCCTCCTCTGTTTGATCAGCAGGAGTACAGGCAGGCCATACCTGAGGTGGTGTTCCCAGGGAGCTTCGTATTGCAGGTCACGGCTAGAGACAATGACCAGGGGCCCAATGGAGACATCACATACAGCCTCCTCCAGGATGACCAGGCCGGCCAGGATGAGAACCAGGCCCAGTGGTTCACCATCGACCCAGTAACAGGGATCATCACCACGCTCTCCCAGCTGGATTACGAGTCGCAGCCCAGGCCAAGTGTGACTGTGGTGGCTACAGACGGAGGGAGGCCTTCCCTGTCCTCCACAGCTCTGGTCCATGTGGTGCTGCAGGATATTAATGACAACGAACCTATGTTCGGTAGCAACTTCTACAACGTATCCATCAAGGAGAACACGGCTGCTGGGTCCTGCATCCTACAGGTAGGACATTGTATATTCTGTTTTTCTAGTCAACCTGTCGACAGGTGAATCTCGCAAGCGAAAGTTTCAGAATTTACAGAATTTACTTTCAATACTAAAAGTATTGAAAGCCTTATCACCTGCATCTTGATCATGTGAAGTCCGATATCTTTAACTTGTACGTATTCAAGCTGCTAGTTTTTTCGTATACGAGCTGGGAAATACCAAATGCCAAATGAAGACTATATTGGAAAGAGAACTACCCTTGAGGGTTGAGAGGGGTCTGAAGTTCTGAACTCATTTTTAAGGGAAATGGAGAGACCATTACCTAGAGGAGAAATATTACCCAGATAGAAAATCGTTTGGTGGATTTTGCTGAAGTATTGTCAGGCATTAAGTGTTATTTTAATGTTCAATCTGTTTAGATTGGATTGTAGAGGATAAGAGAGTTTAGAGTAGAGAAAATGAAGTGAGGGAGTTTAGGTTGGAGAAAGGCTAAGGATGTGTCCCAAATGGCTCCCTATTCCCTATTTATAGTGCACTACATATAGTACCCTATATGGGTAATAGGGTGCCATTTGGAAACATACTAAGTGAGGCGTTTACCTGGTGTCTGCAGAGCTGGAGGATCTCTTCTCTTCTGGCTGTCCTCTCCTTCACCTCTCCAAGGTTTCCAAGGTAACTGAGACAGTGTAAAGCCCCTCTGACAGCTGAAGACAAAAGATGTTTCCACTTTATTTACCTAATTCAGCTGCAGGAGGACAGGGTAGGGCTTCATCTGACAAAAAGACATGTCACATGTCAAACCTCAACAAAAGACACCCCCAAAAAATGGGTATGGTAGACAAGAAAAGAAGCAAGCTATTGACAAACCACAGGTCCACCACATTCGCTACAGGGCCTCCAGGCCAGATCCCACTGCGGGGTCAAAACTGTAATTACGCCTCATTAAGAGGTATCGTTTTCTCAGGTTGTTGTTGCGTCTGTTATGAGAAAAAGACCATTGGTTTTTTGGTTTTCTGCTTTTTATCAGTGTCTGTTTCTTCCAGACTTCAAAGCTTCTACTGCTGCTGCAGCAATCAGACACTCTAACATACAGGAGATCTGGGGGAGAGAGGGAACTGTTCATTTAATTCCTGTTTCACAAGCATCTGTGTGCCTGAGATGGGGCTGGGGCTGTGGCTGAGACGGCCATGGTTTGGATGAGTTGGGGTTGGGTTTAAGAGAGAGGGGTTGGGGCTGAGACGGCCAGGGTTTGGATGAGTTGGGGTTGGGTTTAAGAGAGAGGGGTTGGGGCTGAGACGGCCAGGGTTTGGATTAGTTGGGGTTGGGTTTAAGAGAGAGGGGTTGGGGCTGAGACGGCCATGGTTTGGATGAGTTGGGGTTTGGTTTAAGAGAGAGGGGTTGGGGCTGGGGCTGAGACGGCCAGGGTTTGGATTAGTTGGGGTTTGGTTTAAGAGAGAGGGGTCGGGGCTGGGGCTGAGACGGCCAGGGTTTGGAAGCTCTCCGCTGGGCTGAGTGATGTGCAAACGGGATCCATGCCCAGTGACTGCCCCAGGGAGAGGGAACGGTGAGGGGGAGAGGGAGTAAGATTTGTAAGGGAGAGGGGGAGATGGAGGCAGGGAATTGTGGGAGAGAGGGAACTAGAGGGAGAGAGGGGAATAGAGGGAGGCCCAGTGCTTGACTTTAGCAGGCGCTCACAGGGTCTGAGTACTGGCACCTCACATTTTCTACTGCTTGAGCTCCTGTTCCTCTTATATCATTTTAGCTCAAACGTATTGTGGAGGTCCTGCACCTAAAGATAAACAGTACCAGCACCCAACATGAGTATCGGCACCTGTTTCAGTCCAAGTCAAGCACTGGGGCACCAGAAGAATAACAGCTGAGACAGGGGCAGTGGTTGTATGGGAGGTCTGTATCTCAATTATACATCTATTGGCAGCAAGGATGAGTACAGAGAAATAATGTACTGGAATTGGTTATGGGTCAGAATATTTATGATGTCAAGCACTTCTACGTTATTCTATCATCTTTTCCTGCCCCATCAGCAGCCTCCAGGCTCCCAGCATGCAATACTTCTTCAAAGCCAGCCACTCTCTGGCCTGTCTGTGTATGTGTGTGCGTGTGTGTGTTTGTCTGTGTGTGTGTGGTGCCTCCCTGGCCTGTCTTAGTCCTGCTTGGCGGCGTAGACGTGTAGTTGGCGTGCCATGTGAGGCCAGACGGCTTGGCTCTGGGTGTGTGTGTGTGTGTGTGTGTGTGTGTGTGTGTGTGTGTGTGTGTGTGTGTGTGTGTGTGTGTGTGTGTGTGTGTGTGTGTGTGTGTCTGTGCATGTGTGTGTGTGTCTGTGCATGTGTGTGTGTGTCAGCTCCACATCCCAGCGTCTCAGCGAGACATCTGACGACCAACCGACTGCCTTTTCTCTATGTGCAAGAAATTCCCATTGCACATTTTTCCACACACTCAATACTGTCCAACAGCCATTACAATAGGGGTATTGTGATCATCAGTCCAGCATTTTGAAGTGGGTAAGGTTTAGGGTTTCTGTTCCCTCTATGTTTCTCTAACAGCAGTTCATGATTAGTCTTAACACACTCTCTCTCTCTCTCTCTCTCTCTCTCTCTCTCTCTCTCTCTCTCTCTCTCTCTCTCTCTCTCTCTCTCTCTCTCTCTCTCTCTCTCTCTCTCTCTCTCTCTCTCTCTCTCTCTCTCTCTCTCTCTCTCTCTCTCTCTCTCTCTCTCTCTCTCTCTCTCTCTCTCTCTCTCTCTCTCTCTCTCTCTCTCTCTCTCTCTCTCTCTCTCCCTAAGAGAGGTTGTCACTTACTCTCTGCGTCAATTGCTGCAGTAGAGGAATACTTATATAGCTATAATTAGGTGTTGTGCAAAAATATCATGAATGAAAATAATAGTTTTCCACCTCAATTAAAGTGACAAGTCTTAAACCTATTAGCAGTCATCAATCTGGTAATGTAATAGGTCAGATATATAGGGGGAAAACAGGTCGTCTCACGGAGGGGAAATAGAGAATGACATGAGGAATGACATGTTAAAGACCAAGAACTGCATTATGGACTGGACTCCACTTTATGACATTCCATTTATTTTCCCCTATAAGCATCATGCCGTTATTGGTACCTGCTTTAAACTGTGGCTGTGTCGCAAATGGCACCCTATTCCATATTTAGTGCACTATTTTTGACCAGAGCCCATAGGGCTCTCCACAAAAGTAGTGCATTGTATAGGGGATAGGGTTTATTTGGGATGCACATTGTGTTGTCTTTATTAGGTAGTTGGTGATTGGAGAGTGAAACATGCAGTGATTGGCTATACAGTACCTACAGTAGGTCTGTGTTATTTAGGGCCCACAACATACTGATTGTATTAATGCATTGGATTTATATAGCTCAAAGTGCTTTACATTATAGGACAGAAACACAGTTCATATGTGTGTTAATACCCTATGAGTGGGTTAATCTCAGATGCTTATTTAATCCCCTTGTATTCCATAATGGAACATACCAGTCAGCCTTGTATTCCATAACGGAACATTACCAGTCAGCCTTGTATTCCATAATGGAACATTATCAGTCAGCCTTGTATTCCATAATGGAACATTGTCAGTCAGCCTTGTATTCCATAATGGAACATTATCAGTCAGGCTAGGACACACACACACACACACACACACACACACACACACACACACACACACACACACACACACACACACACACACACACACACACACACACACACACACACACACACACACACACACACACACACACACACACACACACACACACACACACACACACACACACACACACTGTAGTGGCTGAATGAAAGGGCTGCAGAATGGGAGCCACAGTGGCACTGTATTCCCCTACAGCAGGAGGTGTGTGTTTGTGGAGGACTCTTCACTGTGACCATGGTCTATTCACAGAACTCTCTCTCAGACAGGACATGAGCCTGGGCAGTGGGGGGCAGCTCTACTCTACACTGGAGACTTAATAGAAGTAGAAAAGAGCTCTTTCAGTTTTGGCAGCTGCAGAATTAGTACATTTGGTCAAGATTCCCTTTCTTAATGAATTGAATGGAGGGAGGTAAAAGTGGATGGGTGCTTGTTAGCCTTTGAGTCTTGAGTACATCATTAATCTGGACCAAGGCTGTGTCCCCAATGGGACCCTAGTCAAAAGTAATACACTATATATAGGGAATATGGTGCCATTTCTGTTTACTCAAATTCATTGAGCTCTGAACAGAGTCCGCTGTTATGTAGTTTGTGTTTGACAGAGAGCTGCTTTATCTTATGCGTCTTTCATGTTTATTTATGACTGATTCTGTTGGTAAATAACCAGTACTTCACAAGAAGCACATCGCCTTTCTATTGGATCTCTCTCTCTAGCACTCACTCCTTCTCCTCTCTCTGTCTCCTTCTCTTCTCTCTCTCTCCTTCTCTCTCTCTCTCCTTCTCCTCTCTCTCGCTCTCTCTCTCTATCTCTCTCCTTCTCCTCTCTCTCTCCTTCTCCTCTGTCTCTCTCTCTCTCTAGCGCTCTCTCCTTCTCCTCTCTCTCTCTAGCGCTCACTCCTCTCTCTCTCTCTCTCTCTCTCTCTCTCTCTCTCTCTCTCTCTCTCTCTCTCTCTCTCTCTCTCAAGCAATCTCTCCTCTCTCTCTCTAGCTCTCTCTAGCTCCCTCTCTCTGTCCTTCTCTCTCTCTCCCTCTCCTTCTCTCTCTCTCGCCTTTTCTCTCCTCCTCTCTCTCTCTCCTCTCTCTCTCTCCCTCTCTCTCTTCTCTCCTCTCCTCTCCTTAAGGGGTTTTATTGGCATGGGAAACATATGTTTACATCGCCAAAGCAAGTGAAATAGATAATAAACAAAAGTGAAATAAACTATCTCTCGCTCTCCTCTCTCTGCCTCTCTCTCTCTTTCTCTCTCTATCTCTCTGTCTCTATGTAGGGGTAAGAATCGGCCCTCTGTCTGTGTGTTTTTGGGGGGTTGGTATGGCTCCAGCGGTAAGACGAGAGGGGGTCCCCTGGCAGCGCGAGGGGAAATGAGGCCCAACGAGCGCCAGCCGCTGGCACAGTTGGCGGAGGTGACACAGGCGGGGGGGGGGGGGGGGGGGGGCTTCCTCGTCTGTCTCTCCTCCTGTTGCACTCCGTCCCTTCCCCCATCTATCCCTCCCTCTCTTCCTCCACCCCCCACTCTCTCCATCCTCATTCTCACCATCGCCTGCCTCCCTCCCTCCTTGTCTTTTTCACCTCCTGGCCTCCATCTCTCCCTCCACCCCAACCTTAATCTGATCTCCCTTCAGACCTCATTAGCTGGGTGTGAGGTCAGGCTATACCCATCACCACCTCGGCAGTTTAACCCACCACCCCCATAGTCAGGGAGAGAATGGTCTGTCATTGCAAGGGCCTCCTTCAGGAACCCCATGGCAACCAGAGAAGACCACTGATTGCTGCGAGATAATATATATACTTTTTTGGAGTTTTGTCTGTTGGATTGGCGCTGAGCTGAGAGTCAAACCTGTGAGTTTATCATTTTCCTCTGCAGCCAGAAAGGGTTCCTGTCTGAACCGTGCTTTGGCACCCGTCCGTCGGAGTGAACTCCCAGGCCTCCCCTCTCACTCGACCTGGCCTTGAAAAGACATCACTGATACTGGCTGGCCTGCCATGTCTCATCCCTTGACTCTGATTGGTGTGGTTTGATAGACAAAGCTCACAGTGATGTTGAATAGGAAACGTACTAGCTAGCCTTACATCTATCTGCTTCGTTGCACAGAGGATTTTCCAATGAATATTTTTGGTTCAGGATGATTAGAAATGTCACTCATTCCACTGATTTGGAAGACAGGAAAGGAGGATAAGAGAGGAGAAGAGAGGAGGAAAGAGGAGATGAAGATAGGAAAGGAGAGGAGGGGAGGAGAGGGGAGAGGAGAAGAGTAGAGAGGAGATGATAGTCTCAGTGAACTCCATGCCTGCCAACATAAAAACACACCATCTGTGGGACATTCTAAGGGACAACTATACCGTTGAGATTCGTTCATCAGAGCTCCACTTCACTGAGCCATTGATATTTCAAAGTGTGTTCCTCAGCATTAGTGTTTCGCCCAAAGCCACAGATGTAATGTAGTGTCACAGTGGGTTCTGGACTGTAACCTGATGGTTGGATCAGGAGCACAGAGCCAGGACCAGACCTGATGGTTGAACCAGACTGCAGTGTTAAGTGCCAGCCAGGCAATAAATGGTTCATTAGGTTCAGCCCTCCTACCATATGGTCCCTGAAGGCTCAGATCAATCACTTCACCTCCGTTTCTCACATCTGATTTGATTCGGTAGAAGCTTCTTGTTTTCTCGGCAATCTGCAGATGCTTTTATTCAAAGCAATGTCTCTGTTTCTAAGTAGTTGAGTTGGTGCTGCAACACATTTTGAACTCCTCCTCAAACCCACAGATTCTGTTTCCAATGTCTCGGTCACAGTTCTTTAGCTGGGACAAAAGACCTGCCTCTCCCAGCTGGATTCAGTCTCCAGCTAACATTTACATTTCCCTCCGTGACAAGAGTCACTGACTCAAAGCAACAAGAGGGTAGAACACGAGTCCCTTCACCGTAACAGGAATAGGGTGCCATTTGACGTAGACACTGGGTTGTATGGAAGCAGGCGTTTTGACTTCCAGCCTGCCTGGCTCACTCTCCCTGCTGCACAGACAAAAACACAAGTCTGACTGCACCTGGAGTCTAGCAAACCAAAGCAAGGAGGCTTTGAATAAGACACCTGGACAATCCATAATTTCCCCCAGTCCTCCTGTCACTCTCTCTTCTCTTCTTTCTCTTCTCTCTGTACTGAAATGGGTTCAAACCCAGTAGGCTTTATGCTTTATGTACTGCATATTCTATTGTCCCCAGGATACAACCTGTGGGCTAACTGTATTGTCTACTGTGAGATTTACTTAACTAAGACCAGTGAAATGACCAGTTTTAGGGTGGTGTTTTTATACATGAACCATATAATCAATTTTCCAACTGTAGTTTTTTCTGAAGAGGGCCGGGGACAATCTAAATGTGTTGCTGTCTGTTTTAATGTCAGTGTTCTCTAGTCTCCCTGTGAGGCTGGTTTGAGGCTGGGTTAGCCCCAGGCTAGCTGACACACAGACAGACAGACAGACAGACAGACAGACAGACAGACAGACAGACAGACAGACAGACAGACAGACAGACAGACAGACAGACAGACAGACAGACAGACAGACCCACACACACACACAGGCTAGCTGACTCCGTTTTTGGTCCCCTTTCCCCTGGTAACCACTTTGCTGCTCTGCGGTGACTGGCTGTGTAGTTTTCACAGTATTTACAGGGAAAGCACAAAATTGCAGGAAACTGGGATGTACTACTTAATGTGTTCGCAAATGTAATACTTCCTGGAGAACATTAGTCCTGGGCTGAGCGGAACGGTGTGGAGCAGGGGCATTGGAATGAGCATAAACACTGATGCACATCTGCAACACTGAGCACACTCCCTTTTATCTGTCTCTCTGTCTCCAGGAGGTCAGTTTTCATTAGACAGAACAGTCTGTCTGCCTGCCAGTCTGTCTGCCTGCCAGTCTATCTGTCTGTCTGCCAGTCTGCACTAGAGTTCTCATCGGGCCTGAAAATTTGAGGCCGGTCCTGCTCAAGTCCGATGAGCTGAAGCCAACACCACAGAAATTAAATGAGCCCGAACCCGAAAAAAAGCCAGATTTCTAGAAAACAGTATATTGACTTAAACTGGTGTTGAGAACGATATGGCGGAGGCAGGCGGCAGTTGAGTGAGGAGACGATGAAACAGCCATTGGGCCTAGAAATAGCAGAGGAAAACTCACCTTCGTTATGATCGACTGATCAACGAAAATATTGGGATAAAGTAGGCTAATGCAATTGAAGGCATGTATGAAATTGTTGCTTACTGAAGCACCAGAAGTCATATATAAGCTACTAATTTAAAGCAATAGTCGTGAGTGGTCACCTAGATGATTATTTCAGCACCGTTTTGATTGGGACAGCGCCATTGTGCTGCTTTGGGACTCGTCTTGATAAATCAATCAATGTCAGATTTTAGTTTTGACTGAATCTCCTTTGGGATATTTGGGTCCAGGCTGGGAAATGTTAGCTAAGTTGAGGTGAGTGCTAATGATCATCTTTATTCTAGATTGCTCATATATTAGCTGATCAGAAAATGTTTCTTAACAGGTGGATCTTGCTCATCACTCGCGTAGCAGCCTGTCCTACTCCCGACCAAAAGCCTGTGACTTGTCTGATAATCAATCAAATAGATTTTGTTTCACTGATTCTCTGTGTATATTTGGTTCATTGATCTGATACTGAGATGAACTTCCTGTTGTTTTCTTGTGGATCCCTTCAGCCTATTCGTATCGCAATTTGAAAAATGTCAATCATTAGAAAAATATGTTTCTTCGTGGCCACACATTTCTCTGGCCCAGCCAATATTGGAATCGTGGCTCCACTAGTGTCTGCTGCGGCCTAGTAGACTTAAAGGGTTGTCTTCACACAGCACGGCAAGCTTGAAACCCGCCAGGTCCAAATTAATTCACAGAATTTGAGTTAAGAATTTTACTCTGCCCAGCTGCAGTATCTGTAGAAGGATGTGAATCAAGGCAGTGAAAGAGAAAAGAAGAGAGGAGAAGAGAAGAGACAAAGAAACCAGAGAGGTATCCCCAGAGGGACAGCCGGGACAAAAGTCAGCGGCTGGATCCAGCTGTGGAACCTTCCTCCTCCGTCTGCTCTGTTTCTCCTCTCCTCTGTGTGGGGTGAAGGAATGGAGAGAGGGAGGAAGGATGGGAGGTAGGGAAGGATCCCCTTTATTCCCCCCTCTCCCTCCCTTTTTCTCCCTACCTCTCTCCCCCTCTCCCTCTCTGCTCTCTTCTCTTCCCTTTCTACTTAACTTTCCTTCTTATCTCTTCCGCATTTCCTTTTCCCACACCCTATAGTACCCCCTCCATTCCTCCTCCCTGCGATCGAATTGCAGGGTTCCACTTCAGAAGTGTATCTCCAGAGTGGTGAGCTGTGGAGGGGAGCAGGTGAGATCTGCTGGCCCAGGATACTGAGCCCTGGCTGGGGGAAAGGTCAGCACACCTCCCCCTGGGCCTCAGCCAGCCTTGGAGGTGAATTAACCAATTAAGAGTCCCGGGGTTGGGGATGGGGTGTAAATGACCACAGAGTGAGGTCAGACTGCAGGTGAGTATCAGGAAACCTTCCCACAGTGTTGTGCTCTGGCTTTACAGACAGAGACTCTTGTGTTTGACCTTGATGAAAAGACAGGGTTGATTCACTGTGCTCACTGTCATCCTCCCCCCTGCTCCTCTTACTCATCCTCCTCCTCCTCCTCTGAGGTGCTGGGACAGGGAGAGACTGGCTTGGCTAAGGACTGCATGCCAAGCCTTCTGTTCTAACAGCTAGTTGTAGTCCTCTAGCACATGTGCCAGGCAGTTGGCAGTGGTACTGTGGAACACACTGGGGGTGAGGAAGCCTTTCTGCTCAGGATATCCATCCCCTCCTCCCTAAAGCAAATATGTGTTAAACCCTCCCTCCCTCCCTCCGTCCCTCCATCCATCCATCCATCCCTCCGTCCCTCCATCCGTCCATCCATCCATCCCTCCGTCCATCCATCCATCCAGACTGAGAGACAGAGACTCTATAGATCAAAAGAACAAAGAAACCATACCAGGGAAAAGTCAAATAATAGCCAACTGTACTGAGGTATGTTGATAACGTGTTAGTGTTGGGATGCGTATAGGAGGATTGTCACGCTCTGACCTTAGAGATCCTTTTTATGTCTCTATTTTGGTTTGGTCAGGGCGTGAGTTGGGGTGGGCATTCTATGTTCTGTGTTCTATGTTTTGTATTTCTTTGTTGGTTGGCCGGGTGTGGTTCTCAATCAGAGGCAGCTGTCTAGCTCTTGCCCACATGGGTTTTGTGGGTAGTTGTTTTCTGTTTTGTGTGTCTTCACCTAACAGAACTGTTTCGTTTTCGTTCACTCTCGTTGTTATTTTGTTTAGTGTTCAGTTTTGAATTAAATTATAATATGAACACTTACCACGCTGCGTGTTGGTCTCCTCCATTAGACGATCGTTACAAGGATATGTTATTGCAGGCATATTGGGTTCTGTGTTCATGGCAGAATAAGCATGTCCTACAGTATGTGTTATATATACTGTATAGGCTGGCCTAAAACATCTCAACTGCCGAACAGCAAATTGACTCCATATCCAGAAGTTGACTGTTAAAAAGAATCCATCCTGACATGTGCCAGCAACCTCAGCCCCCATCAGCCCCTGCTCTACAGCACTGCCAGTTGAAATAATGAGGCAGAAGAATGCGCCTGTAAACATTCCTTAATGTAGCCTCTCTCTGTGTGGTCATGCTAGACGTGTGGGACCAGAATGTAACACTGTTTAACTGTAGGATGTTCCACACATCCTTAACTGTAATAACACTATGAGATAACCCACCTTCTGCTCAACACATTGTCCAAATGGCATCCTATTCCCTTTATAGTGCACTACTATTGACCAGAGTGTCACGTTCCTGACCTATTTTCTGTTAGTTTTTGTATGTGTTAGTTGGTCAGGACGTGAGTTTGGGTGGGCAGTCTATGTTTTCTGTTTCTATGTTGGTTTAAAGGGGTGACCTGATATGGCTCTCAATTAGAGGCAGGTGGTTTTCATTTCCTCTGATTGAGAGTCATATTAAGGTAGGTGTTTTCACACTGTTTGTTGTGGGTGGTTGTTTCCTGTGTCAGTGTTTGTTGCACCATACGGGACTGTTTCGTTCGTTCATCGTTTTATGTAGTCATTTTTCCTGTTGTGCGTTCTTCGTGTTTTATGTAAGTTCGTATGTTCAGGTTTGTCTACATTCGTTTTGTTATTTTGTTTATTATCAAGTATAGTTCGTTTTTCGTCTTGTTTGAATAAATATCATGTCATTTCACAACGCTGCAGTTTGGTTCAATCCCTGCTCCTCCTCTTCGGATGAAGAGGAGGAGGAACGCCGTTACAGAACCACCCACCTCTCCAGAACCAAGCAGCGCAAGTTCGAGCAGCGGCCAAGAGATCAGGACTCATGGACTTGGGAGGAAGTATTAGAGGGAAAAGGACACTGGGCGCACATTGGGGAATATCGCCGCGCTCGTGAGGAGATGGAGGCAGCGAGAGCCCAACAGCGGTGGTATGAGGAGGCAGCTAGGAGACGTGGCTGGAAGCCGGAGAATCAAGCTCAAGACCGGAGATATGAAGGTACGCGGCTAGCAAGGAAGCCCGAGAAGAAACCCCAAAAATTTATTGGGGGGGGGGCTAAGAGGTAGTGGGCCGAGGGCAGGTAGGAGACCTGCGCCCACTTCCCAGGCTAACCGTGGAGAGCGGGAGTACGGGCAGACACCGTGTTACGCAGTAGAGCGCACGGTGTCTCCTGTACGTGTTCATAGCCCGGTGCGGGTTATTCCACCTCCCCGCACTGGTAGGGCTAGATTGGGCATTGAGCCAGGTGCCATGATGCCGGCTCAACGCGTCTGGTCTCCAGTGCGTCTCCTCGGGCCGGCTTACATGGCACCAGCCTTACGCATGGTGTCCCCGGTTCGCCTACATAGCCCGGTGCGGGTTATTCCACCTCCCAGCACTGGTCGGGCGACGGGGAGCATTCAACCAGGTAAGGTTGGGCAGGCTCAATGCTCAAGGGAGCCAGTACGCTTGCACGGTCCGGTATTTCCGGCGCCACCTCCCCGCCCCAGCCCAGTACCACCAGTGCCTACACTACGCACCAGGCTTCCAGTGCGTCTCCAGAGCCCTGTTCCTCCTCCACGCACTCTCCCTATGGTGCGTGTCTCCAGCCCAGTGCCTCCAGTTCCGGCACCACGCACTAAGCCTCCTGTGCGTCTCCAGAGCCCAGTAAGCACTGTTCCTTCTCCCCGTACTCGTCCTGATGTGCGTGCACTCAGCCCGGTGCCACCAGTGCCGGTACCACGCACCAGGCCTATAGTGCGCTTCGAGAGGTCAGTGTGCCCTGTCCCTGCTCCCCGCACTAGGCTTGACGTGCGTGTCTCCAGTCCGGTGCCTCCAGTTCCGGCACCACGCACCAGGCCTACAGTGAGTCTCAGCCGGCCAGAGTCTGCCGTCTGCCCAACGGCGCCTGAACTGTCCGTCTGCCAAGCGCCGCATGAACTGCCCGTCTGTATTGAGCCTTCAAAGCCGCCCGTCTGCCATGAGCCTGCAAAGCCGCCCGTCTGCCATGAGCCTACAGAGCCTTCCGCCAGACAGGAGCCGCTAGAGCCTTCCGCCAGACAGGAGCCGCTAGAGCCTTCCGCCAGACAGGAGCAGCCAAAGCCTTCCGCCAGACAGGATCAGCCAGAGCCATCCGTCTCCGCAGCGCCATCTGAGCCATCCGTCTCCGCAGCGCCATCTGAGCCATCCGTCTCCTCAGCGCCATCTGAGCCATCCGTCTCCCCAGCGCCGTCTGAGCCATCCGTCTCCCCAGCGCCGTCTGAGCCATCCGTCTCCCCAGCGCCGTCTGAGCCATCCATCTGTCCCGAGCCATTAGAGCCGCCCGTCTGTCCCGAGCCGTCAGAGCCGTTAGTCAGTCAGGAGCCGCTAGAGCCATTCGTCAGTCAGGATCTGCCAGAGCCGCCAACCAGACAGGATCTGCCAGAGCCGCCAACCAGACAGGATCTGCCAGAGCCGCCAACCAGACAGGATCTGCCAGAGCCGCCAACCAGACAGGATCTGCCAGAGCCGCCAACCAGCCATGAGCGTCCAGAGCCGTCAGCCAGCCATGAGCGTCCAGAGCCGTCAGCCAGCCATGAGCGTCCAGAGCCGTCAGCCAGTCATGAGCTGCCCCTCAGCCCAGAGCGGCCATTTATCCAGAACTGCCCCTCAGTCCAGAGCTGTCTCTCTGTCCGGAGCTGCCCTTCAGTCCGGAGTTGCCCCTCTATCCTGAGCTACCTCTCTATCCTGACCTACCTCTCTGTCCTGTGCTATATCTCTGTCCTGAGCTACCTTATCCCGGTGCTGCCCCTTGTCTCGATGTTACTCAAAAAATTAAGTGGGTGGAATAGGAGGGTGGTCAGTCGTAGGGGGAAACGTAAGCTGGGATTGACTATGGTGGGGTGGGGACCTCGCCCAGAGCCTGAGCCACCACCGTGGTCAGATGCCCACCCAAACCCTCCCCTAAACTTTGGGCTGGTGCGCCCGGAGTTCGCACCTTAAGGGGGGGGTTATGTCACGTTCCTGACCTATTTTCTGTTAGTTTTTGTATGTGTTAGTTGGTCAGGACGTGAGTTTGGGTGGGCAGTCTATGTTTTCTGTTTCTATGTTGGTTTAAAGGGGTGACCTGATATGGCTCTCAATTAGAGGCAGGTGGTTTTCATTTCCTCTGATTGAGAGTCATATTAAGGTAGGTGTCTTCAAACTGTTTGTTGTGGGTGGTTGTTTCCTGTGTCAGTGTTTGTTGCACCATATGGGACTGTTTCGTTCGTTCATCGTTTTATGTAGTCATTTTTCCTGTTGTGCGTTCTTCGTGTTTTATGTAAGTTCGTATGTTCAGGTTTGTCTACATTCGTTTTGTTATTTTGTTTATTATCAAGTATAGTTCGTTTTTCGTCTTGTTTGAATAAATATCATGTCATTTCACAACGCTGCAGTTTGGTTCAATCCCTGCTCCTCCTCTTCGGATGAAGAGGAGGAGGAACGCCGTTACACAGAGCCCCATGGGGAATCATTTAGAATGCAGACATTGGTTCCCAGTGATTATCATACCTTAACTGCTCTTTCCCCAATCATCATTAGTCCACTGTTGTCTCTCACAATGGCATTGGGAAACTAACTATTCTGGTTCGGTACTATTGGACTAGTGAGTAGCCTATTGGATTATTTTATAGATGATTTAGCTACTGGTGAGGCAGATACACATACATTGAGAGGGAGGGAGAGAGACAGAGAGAGCTAGAGTGAGGGAGAGAGAGGGAGAGAGAGAGAGAGAGAGAGATGGAGAGAGCTAGAGAGAGAGAGAAAGAGAGAGAGAGACAGGGGGAGCTAGAGAGAGAGGGAGAGAGAGAGAGAGAGATGAAGAGAGCTAGAGAGAGGGAGAGAGCTAGAGAGAGGGAGAGAGAGAGAGAGAGAGAGAGAGAGAGAGAGATGGAGAGAGCTAGAGAGAGGGAGAGAGATGGAGAGAGAGAGAGAGAGAGAGAGAGAGAAATGGAGAGAGCTAGAGAGGGAGAGAGAGGGAGAGAGCTAGAGAGAGGGAGAGAGAGAGAGAGATGAAGAGAGCTAGAGAGAGAGAGAGAGATGGAGAGAGCTAGAGAGAGGGAGAGAGAGAGCGAGATGGAGAGAGAGGGAGAGAGAGAGAGAGAGAGAGAGAGATGGAGAGAGCTAGAGAGGGAGAGAGAGGGAGAGAGATGAAGAGAGCTAGAGAGAGGGAGAGAGAGAGAGCGAGATGGAGAGAGAGGGAGAGAGAGAGAGAGAGCTAGATAGAGAGGGAGGGAGGGAGAGAGAGAGAGAGAGCTGGAGAGATAGGGAGAGAGAGAGATGGAGAGAGCTAGAGAGAAGGAGAGAGAGAGATGGAGAGAGCTAGAGAGAGAGGGAGGGAGAGATAGAGAGATGGAGAGAGATAAACCACACAGAAATGGATGCTTTGGGAGATACATTGAGTTTTAAATTGTGGCTGCCCTAGTGTTAGCTTCAGACAGAGAGGCACCCAGCCCTCACTCCTCCCTACACACATACACACATACACACATACACACACACACACACACACACACACACACACACACACACACACACACACACACACACACACACACACACACACACATACACACACACACACACACACACACACACACACACACACACACACACACACACACACACACACACACACACACACACACACACACACACACACACACACACACACACACACACATCTTCTTATAACCTCCCCATCATATACCCACTAGACTACACCATCCGTCATAATGTTGGAAAACAACTAACTTTATCCTCCTTTATCTGTCCGTTAAGCATTGTTTCCACTACATATTATAGTTGAGCCTCAGAGTTGTAGAGTAACTATCTGTCTGGTTGGAGACCCATTCCTTGTGAGTCTTCAGTTGAGATGTAAAGATTTCATTTTCAGAGTACAGCCTAATGGTCATGGGTGCTGATGCTTCCTCACATGCTTCATCCATAGAATTGGAATGAACTTGTTCCAGTGCTGTCAAGCTGATACTGCTGACAGTGTAGGTGACACTGCTGTTCCTTTTAAACTGTTGAAAGGATAAATGTGTGTTGACGTTGTTGTGAGGAGTATCGAATACAGGCGAGCTGTAGCTGTAGGCAGAGGCTGTGTCCCAAATAGCACCCTACACACTATATAGTGCACTATAGGCCCTAGTCAAAAGTAGTGCCCTATAAAGGGAATAGGGTGCCAATTGAGACGCAGTTTAGAGAGTGAGTGGGAGCAGAGAGCATAGCAGAGTTGTTGGAGCTGGATTATAACTGCTGTAATTAGGGTCGGTGCAGCAGGGCCCTGGATTCTGTCTTCCTGTGTGATGTGGTATCAGAGAGGGGAACAAAAAGTGAGTGGGTGTGGAATAGAGAGAGAGAGAGAGGGATGAAGGGAGGAGAGGAAATGCAGTAATTGCTGCCCTGATGTAGTTTCAGATTGCCTCTCTAGTGGAGTGCACCTGTGGGATATGAGGCGTCAGCCAATAGAGATGGAGGGAGGGAGGGAGGGAGCAGGGTGCAAATTTACAGCTCCTGGCGCCCCAAACGTGCATCAAGGAAAGTGTTCCTGTACTGTGCTGCTGCTTCACTGCCATGAACCCTGTTTCTCTCTTCTTCTCCACTTTAGGTCTTATCTTGGAATGTGAGAGGAAACCAGTGACCTCACGTTCCCTTGTTTTTCCTGAGAGCAATCTGACCAGGGGCTCTCTTTAAGGGCTGGTGTGTGCGTGTATATGTGTGTTTGCGTGAGTGTCACAGGAGGTTGGTGGCACCTTAATTGGGGAGAATGGGCTCGTGGTAATGACCGGAGCGGAATCAGTGGAATGGTATCAAATACATCAAACACATGGTTACCATGTCTGGAGACCTTTCCTCTCCTCCCAGGTAATATTACACTTTCTATGATATTACTGCAGGCCATTCCACTTGCGCCGTCCCAGCTGTTATGATGAAGCGTCCTCCCCTCAATAGCCTCCACTGGTGTGTGTGTGTAGCAATCCTCAGAGGCGTTCCTCATTGAGCTGTTGTCCTGCTAGCCTTCCTCCGTGTGTGGGTGTTTGTGTATTTGTCGGTCCGTCTGCATGTGGGCTTCAACAAAGCTCCATTCACCACAGATCTGACAGGCCCGACACGAGGCAGTATCAGAGATGACGGAGAAACAAGAGATCCCAGAGAGTTGTTAAGACGCCAGCGCCTGCTGTAATATCATAGACTGTAATATTACCTGGGAGGACAGGAGAGGTCTCCAGACATCTGGTTCTGGCCTGCCTGCACTCCAAACTGGCTTGGCCAACTCTGTCTGTCCGTGTCCCAAATGGCACCCCATTCCCTTGGGCCCTGGCCAAACGTAGTGTGCTATAAAGGGAATAGGGTGCCATTTGGGACGCAGACTGTCTGTCTTTCAGGGTGATTGAGCGGTGGAGGGCTGGAGGAGAGTGCAGATGAAAAGTGGTCTAATGTATTCTAATCATCGTCCCTCAGATTAAATTACAACACTCTTTAAATCCTAGTAAAACACACACAGACACACACAGACACACACAGACATATCTGTCATTCTGCTGTAACATCTGTTCTTTAAACCAGCGTTATATTGGATGGATCTGTGCTTCTTTACAGCCCAGCCACCTTTACAGTTCAATCATCTAGACATACCTTCCACAGGACGTTGTCTCTCTCTCTCTGTGTGTGTGTGTGTGTGTGTGTGTGTGTGTGTGTGTGTGTGTGTGTGTGTGTGTGTGAGTGTGTGAGTGAGTGAGTGAGTGAGTGAGTGAGTGAGTGAGTGAGTGAGTGAGTGAGTGAGTGAGTGAGTGAGTGAGTGAGTGAGTGAGTGAGTGAGTGAGTGAGTGAGTGAGTGAGTGAGTGAGTGAGTGAGTGAGTGAGTGAGTGAGTGAGTGAGTGAGTGAGTGAGTGAGTGAGTGAGTGAGTGAGTGAGTGAGTGAAAGGGGTGTGAGGCATAACGAAAAAGATTGGTTCTCCCGTGGCTTGGCTGTGGATAATGACATGTTATCTCATTCAACAGGACTCTTTGTGTGTGTGTGTGTGTGTGTGTGTGTGTGTGTGTGTGTGTGTGTGTGTGTGTGTGTGTGTGTGTGTGTGTGTGTGTGTGTGTGTGTGTGTGTGTGTGTATGAATGAGCTCAGCATTGTGTGAAGACCTGCCCAGCCAGGTCCCTTTGTGTCTGATGTTCAGACATAGACTGTGATTGCCAATTTCCACTATCAACTCAACTACCGTCTCTTAGAGTCTGATTGGGCCTGAGTGCAGAGTGGATACCGTGTGTGTGTGTGTGTGGATACCGTGTGTGTGTGTGTGTGGATACCATGAGTAATAGACAATGTGATTTCCTGTTTCTTTGTTTGAAGTCAGGGCACAGCGTAGAACCATTGGCTCTTTCAGTAAGAAATGCCCTTGACAGACATACCAGCATTGTTCGAAACAGGACACGTTTTCTCTCTCACAGGTTGTGGTCTAGGTAAGGAGTGCACTGAATGAATGGTTGGCTTTAGAGACGTCTGAGTGAAAACTGCCCTGATTGGACAGACGTGCCAGCAATGTTGAACCAGGACACATGTGTCGTTACATCATCCTCCCGGTCCAGCTCAGATGTCCAATAACACTTAAAGATGAATGATCTTTGGCCATATCAGTATAGAATCTAGTGGGTTAACAGTGATTGCAGGTGAGGTGTGTAGCAAAAGCAATGTGTGATGAGACAGCTGAAGAGTATAAGAGATACTGTATATAAGATGGAACACTGCCGGTGACTTGTTATTCACAGCAGCAAATAATTGTCTCAGGCTGGAAAGCTGAGTTTTATTGTGATGTTGCAGGAGCCAGCTGTACCAGCTAGGATGAATCAACGTGGGTTAAATCATTGTCAGCTCCAATCTCTCTCTCTCTTTGTCTCTGTGTGTAACTCCAGTCTCTGTCTACCCCCTGCTTCTGTCAGCTTCCCTAGCATCACAGCCAGTATTATCTTTATTGTATAGACCTTTCTTTCTTCGTTTGACTTCAACTGTGTCTTATACTCCTAATTGGTCTAGTAATGTGTCTATGTATTTGTTATTCTCTGAAACTATTAAGATGTGAATAGTCTTTGAATTATATGGTTTAGGAGCGTCTCGCTTTGTATTAGCTACATTTATAACTGGAGAGGCATCTCTCTCTCTCTCTCTCTCTCTCTCTCTCTCTCTCTCTCTCTCTCTCTCTCTCTCTCTCTCTCTCTCTCTCTCTCTCTCTCTCTCTCCCTCTCTCTCTGTCTCTCTCTCTCTCTCTCTCTCTCTCTCTCTCTCTCTCTCTCTCTCTCTCTCTCTCTCTCTCTCTCTCTCTGTCTCTCTTTCTCTCTCTCTCTCTCTCTCTCTCTCTCTCTCTCTCTCTCTCCCTCTCTCCTCTCTCTCCTCTCTCCCCTCTCTCTCTCTCTCTCTCTCTCTCTCTCTCTCTCTCTCTCTCTCTCTCTCTCTCTCTCTCTCTCTCTCTCTCTCTCTCTCTCTCTCTCTCTCTCCCCTGAGGGAACACCCACTTCCTCCCCACATTTCACATGGCTTCAGTTGGTCACCTTGCTTCAACATCGTGTGGCCTAAAGAACTGCAAATACAACCAACTGTCCTTCCCTCCTCTTCTCTCAGTAGGAACATTATCAATCTAATGACCTCTGCTGCTGTAGTGTTTACCTTGCCTTTCACTGTGCCCACACACTATAGGCTGTGTCCGGTCTGAGATAATGTCTATGTGTGTTAGTTCACAATACTGTTGTATATAAGAGATAAGGTATATGTGTGTGTGTTAGTTTAAGCAATGTGCAGTGAGCAGTATAGTGAGATAGTGTCTGGATGGTACAGTGGTCTGATAGGACTCAGTCTGAGCTACAGGTGGATATAAAAAGGGATACAGGGGGGTACAAGGGGATGTAAGAAGGGATACAGGGGGGTACAAGGGGATGTAAGAAAGGATACAGGGGGGTACAAGGGGATGTAAGAAGGGATACAGGGGGGTACACGGGGATGTAAGAAAGGATACTGGGGGGTACAAGGGGATGTAAGAAGGAATACAGGGGGGTACAAGGGGATGTAAGAAGGGATACAGGGGGGGGGTACAAGGGGATGTAAGAAGGGATACAGGGGGGTACACAGGGATGTAAGAAAGGATACAGGGGGGTACAAGGGGATGTAAGAAAGAATACAGGGGGGGTACAAGGGGATGTAAGAAGGGATACAGGGGGGTACAAGGGTATGTAAGAAAGGATACAGCGGGGTACAAGGGGATGTAAGAAGGAATACAGGGGGGTACAAGGGGATGTAAGAAGGGATACAGGGGGGGTACAAGGGTATGTAAAAGGGGATACAGGGGGGTACAAGGGGATATAAGAAGGATTACAGGGGAGTACAAGGGTATGTAAAAAGGGATACAGGGGGGTACAAGGGGATGTAAAAAGGGATACAGGGGGGTACAGGGGGATGTAAGAAGGGATACAGGGGGGTACAAGGGGATGTAAGGAGGGGTACAAGGGGATGTAAAAAGGGATACAGGGGGTACGGGGAGATGTAAGTGTGGGATAGCTGCCTGTATTTCTAGAAGGAAGTGTTTTCTGTGCTCATAGCTCTCTCCTCCCTGATTGAGAATGGAGGGTAAATGGAATCTAATCGTGCTGGCAGGCACTTCATTAGGGCAGCCCTGATCAGTTATCAGGACCCCTGAGAGAAGGGTTACAGGGTTAGCTAGGGCTGTGTTTCAAATGACACCCTATTCCCTATATGGTGCACTACTTTTTTACCAGAATTAGTGCACTATATAGGGAATAATGTGCCGTTTGGGACACAAACCGGGTTAGCAGGGTGAGCTGAGACAGGGGAAGTCCCTACTGCCCAGAGCTACTGCCAAACAGGAAGCAGAGACACAGCCCAGAGGGAGGATTGGACAGAATGAAAGAGGGAATGAGAGAGAGGGGGAAAGAGGGAGGAGAAAGATGGTGGACTACCCTCTATGTGTACCACTGACAGTGTTTGTGTGTCTGTTTCACCCCCACAGACCTCTAAGCTCACTACTCAACAGTGATAGAGTAAACAAGATTCAGCTGATTGCTTAGTTTATAAATACTCACACATACATCTGAATAAATGTGCCTTCTCTTGCACCAAGCAGAGTTGTATATAAAGTATTCTGATCCTACAGAGAGAACCATTGATACACAGAGCCCTGAGGGACGTAGCCTGCTGAGCTAACACTTCACCGCTATCTATATTGAGAATCACACACTCTGCTGCCATGCCGAGCCTCCTTACCATTCAAATCCACAGGGTTCTTGTTTATCCCTCGTTTTTTCCTTCCTCGTTTCCCCAGTCACCATGGAAACCACCACTTCAACTTCAACTTCATCCAGCTTTTCTCTTTCACACCATGAGGTACAACCACCCCCCCTTCCCACTCCCCTCTCTCCCTCCGTCTGTCTCTGTCTCCTGCTCTCCATCTTCCTGTCATTTTTTCTCTATTTGTCTCAATCACTTTCCAGTCACTTTCCAGTCAAATCACTTGATCCACTCATCTCCAGTGTGTCAGCCACTAATCTCTCCTTCCTGTACTCTCTCTCTCTCTCTTTCTCTCTCTCTTTCTCCTTCCCCAGTTTCCATCCAGAATCTTCCCAAATCATTTTTCTCTTTTGTTCTGTTCCAACGCTGGTCTCTCACCATGGCCAGCAGAGTGTGTGATGATGAATGACTCTCAGTCATTTGAGACATGGCAAACATAGATGGATGGTCACATTGAAAGCCTTCCTATCCCTGACAGATGTACAGTAATTGTTAGGCTTTAAATCACACTGCAACCACTAGCTACAGGTCTACAATCTATAGTCCTGCAATAGTCTTGCCTACCAGCATCCCGGATTCTCTCTCTTCACTCTTGATGTTGAGACTGGTGTTTTGTGGGTGCTATTTAATGAAGCTGCCAGTTGAGGACTTGTGAGGCATCTGTTTCTCAAACTAGACACTCTAATGTACTTGTCCTCTTGCTCAGTTGTACACCGGGGCCTCCCACTCCTCTTTCTATTCTGGTTAGGGCCAGTTTGCGCTGTTCTGTGAAGGGAGAAGTACACAGCGTTGTACGAGATCTTAAGTTTCTTGGCAATTTCCCTCATGGAATAGCCTTAATTTCTCAGAACAAGAATAGACTGACGAGTTTCAGAAGAAAGTTATTTGTTTCTGGCCATTTTGAGCCTGTAATAAAACCCACAAATGCTGATGCTCCAGATACTCAACTAGTCTAAAGAAGGCCAGAATTATTGCTTCTTTAATCAGGACAACAGTTTAAACTGTGCTAACATAATTGCAAAAGGGTTTTCTAATGATCAATTAGCCTTTTAAAATGATAAACTTGGATGAGCTAACACAACGTGCCATTGAAACACAGGAGTGATGGTTGCTGATAATGGGCCTCTGTACGCCTATGTAGATATTCCATAAAAATCTGCCGTTTCCAGCTACAATAGTCATTTACAACATTAACAATGTCTACACTGTATTTCTGATCAATTTTATGTTATTTTAATGGACAAAAAAATGCTTTAAAAAAAACAAAACAAGGACATTTCTAAGTGACCCCAAACTTTTGAACGGTAGTGTGTGTGTATATATATATATATACACTGCTCAAAAAAATAAAGGGAACACTTAAACAACACAATGTAACTCCAAGTCAATCACACTTCTGTGAAATCAAACTGTCCACTTAGGAAGCAACACTGATTGACAATACATTTCACATGCTGTTATGCAAATGGAATAGACAACAGGTGGAAATTATAGGCAATTAGCAAGACACCCCCAATAAAGGAGTGGTTCTGCAGGTGGTGACCACAGACCACTTCTCAGTTCCTATGCTTCCTGGCTGATGTTTTGGTCACTTTTGAATGCTGGCGGTGCTCTCACTCTAGTGGTAGCATGAGACGGAGTCTACAACCCACACAAGTGGCTCACGTAGTGCAGCTCATCCAGGATGGCACATCAATGCGAGCTGTGGCAAGAAGGTTTGCTGTGTCTGTCAGCGTAGTGTCCAGAGCATGGAGGCGCTACCAGGAGACAGGCCAGTACATCAGGAGACGTGGAGGAGGCCGTAGGAGGGCAACAACCCAGCAGCAGGACCGCTACCTCCGCCTTTGTGCAAGGAGGAGCAGGAGGAGCACTGACAGAGCCCTGCAAAATTACCTCCAGCAGGCCACAAATGTGCATGTGTCTGCTCAAACGACGTCCATAGGTGGGGGTTGTGCTTACAGCCCAACACCGTGCAGGACGTTTGGCATTTGACAGAGAACACCAAGATTGGCAAATTCGCCACTGGCGCCCTGTGCTCTTCACAGATGAAAGCAGGTTCACACTGAGCACATGTGACAGACGTGACAGAGTCTGGAGACGCCGTGGAGAACGTTCTGCTGCCTGCAACATCCTCCAGCATGACCGGTTTGGCGGTGGGTCAGTCATGGTGTGGGGTGGCATTTCTTTGGGGGGCCGCACAGCCCTCCATGTGCTCGCCAGAGGTAGCCTGACTGCCATTAGGTACCGAGATGAGATCCTCAGACCCCTTGTGAGACCATATGCTGGTGCGGTTGGCCCTGGGTTCCTGCTAATGCAAGACAATGCTAGACCTCATGTGGCTGGAGTGTGTCAGCAGTTCCTGCAAGAGGAAGGCATTGATGCTATGGACTGGCCCGCCCGTTCCCCAGACCTGAATCCAATTGAGCACATCTGGGACATCATGTCTCGCTCTATCCACCAACGCCACGTTGCACCACAGACTGTCCAGGAGTTGGCGGATGCTTTAGTCCAGGTCTGGGAGGAGATCCCTCAGGAGACCATCCGCCACCTCATTCGGAGCATGCCCAGGCGTTGTAGGGAGGTCATACAGGCACGTGGAGGCCACACACACTACTGAGCCTCATTTTGACTTGTTTTAAGGACATTACATCAAAGTTGGATCAGCCTGTAGTGTGGTTTTCCACTTTAATTTTGAGTGTGACTCCAAATCCAGACCTCCATGGGTTGATAAATTTGATTTCCATTGATCATTTTTGTGTTATTTTGTTGTCAGCACATTCAACTATGTAAAGAAAAAAGTATTTAATAAGAATATTTAATTCATTCAGATCTAGGATGTGTTATTTTAGTGTTCCCTTTATTTTTTTGAGCAGTGTATATATAGAGAGAGGGAGATGGACAGAGGCTGTGCAGCAGCTTGCATGCTAGTCAGTGTGTTGTGTTACCTCCCTGTGTATAGAGAAGGGGTCCCTGCATGGTTTGGCTCTGATGTCTCTGCTCTGGATGCTTTAGGAGAGGGTTGTATGAGGATGGAGCCAATACACACAAACAGAGATGGTTTCTGGTGTGGGGGCTAGCTAGAGACACAGCTGCAATCCAGGTTCAAAGGACGTCACGCTGCTTGCTTAGCGAGTACCACTTCCTCCCGATTCGGCCCATAACTGGCGTGAACTCGGGACCTATGCCGTGCTAGCACACGAGACCGTCCTCCTGAAGCGTCTTACCAGTCGGCGCCACGCGAAAAGCGTGCTATTCGCTTGCGCAAGTGGGGAAACTTCAAGTTGAGGAGTAGGTTTGACACATCCCCATGTGCACCGTTTCTGACTGAGTGGAAATGTCTTGCAGGGTAAAATCGCATCCACTGTGTGAGTGATATGGTCTTTCAGTTATAGCAGTTATTGGTCTTGGACCTGTCCAGATTTCCTGCAGCGTTGCGCAAGCAGCATTGTCCTTTAGAACCCTGTAATCTATAATCCCACCAGGCTACCAGGGCTCCGGCAGGATTATCAAGGTTGCATCCCAAATGGCACCATATATGGTGCACTACTTTGGACCAGGGCCCATCAGACTGTGGTTAAAAGTAGTGCACAGTATAAGGGTTGGGTGTTATTCTGGACACAGACCCTGTTCTGGCGGTGATTCTACATGGGTTACCCTCCTCGTTTAATGTTATACCTCGCCTGGGAGGGAGGTAGTAATTCTGTCCTCTAGGTGCCCTGGAAGGTTATGCTTTCACAATCACTTTAGAGTTAACGCTTCAGAAGGGGCTGCACGCTCTCTGAGTTCTGCTACATAAGTTAGGAGTGTTGAGAGTCCCCTTCAGCTAATATATACAGCATAACCCCACACAGAATTATAGATTTATGTCCCAAATGGCATCCTATTCCCTATTTAGTGCACTACTTTTGACCAGAACCGTATGGGCCCTGGTCAAAAGTAGTGCACTACATAAGGAATAGGGTGCCATTTTGGACATAACCTAGCATTAAATACCACATAGGAGTAGCATTCAAGGGTCCAGTGAGCCATAGAAGACTGTAAAGTCTGAGACTAGCTACGAATTGTGTGGCATAACATTTTCCACTCTTAATGGCTTAATATTTTTTACATACTCCCAGTTTTCAATTGCCCTGCGATTCTCTTTCGTGATGGCAGTTAACTAAGAGTGTCTCCCAAATGGCACCCTATTCCCTATATAGTGCATTACTTCTGACCAGAGCCCTATGGGAATAGGGTGTCATTTGGAACGCTGCCTAACTGACTGGCCTGTTGCAGCTGTAACTGCTGGAGCTTTGATATAAGTTGTGTTTTACTGCCGTGGCTCTTTAGCGTGAAGCAGAGTTAAAGCACTGAGGTTTTTCACCGCCAGCCGTGCGTCCATTAGTCTGTGAAGTTGTTCTCTGGTCGGTGTAATGAGCCTTGTTAAGGAAGAGACCGCTGCTGCTGGCGTTAGACCCTCTGCTGCAGGGGGACCAGGTAGGTCTAGTGTGTGTGCCATTGCAATGTGTCATGTTCCCTAGTAGAATGTCCTGGCTGCTATCCTATCCTGTCCTGTTCCCTAGTAGAATGTCCTGGCTGCTATACTATCCTGTTATGTTCTCTAGTAATGTCCTGGCTTCTATACTATCCTGTCCTGTTCCCTAGTAGAATGTCCTGGCTGCTATACTATCCTGTCCTGTTCCCTAGTAGAATGTCCTGGCTGCTATACTATCCTGTCCTGTTCCCTAGTAGAATGTCCTGGCTGCTATACTATCCTGTCCTGTTCCCTAGTAGAATGTCCTGGCTGCTATACTATCCTGTTATGTTCCCTAGTAGAATGTTCTGACTGCTATACTATCCTGTCCTGTTCTCTAGTAGAATGTTCTGGCTGCTATACTATCCTGTCCTGTTCCCTAGTAGAATGTCCTGGCTTCTATACTATCCTGTTATGTTCCCTAGTAGAATGTCCTGGCTGCTATACTATCCTGTTATGTTCTCTAGTAGAATGTCCTGGCTTCTATACTATCATGTTATGTTCTCTAGTAGAATGTCCTGGCTGCTATACTATCCTGTTATGTTCTCTAGTAGAATGTCCTGGCTGCTATACTATCCTGTTATGTTCTCTAGTAGAATGTCCTGGCTGCTATACTATCCTGTTATGTTCTCTAGTAGAATGTCCTGGCTGCTATACTATCCTGTCCTGTTCTCTAGTAGAATGTCCTGGCTGCTATACTATCCTGTTATGTTCTCTAGTAGAATGTCCTGGCTGCTATACTATCCTGTTATGTTCTCTAGTAGAATGTCCTGGCTGCTATACTATCCTGTCCTGTTCTCTAGTAGAATGTCCTGGCTTCTATACTATCCTGTTATGTTCTCTAGTAGAATGTCCTGGCTGCTATACTATCCTGTCCTGTTCTCTAGTAGAATGTCCTGGCTGCTATACTATCCTGTTATGTTCTCTAGTAGAATGTCCTGGCTGCTATACTATCCTGTTATGTTCTCTAGTAGAATGTCCTGGCTGCTATACTATCCTGTTATGTTCTCTAGTAGAATGTCCTGGCTGCTATACTATCCTGTTATGTTCTCTAGTAGAATGTCCTGGCTGCTATACTATCCTGTCCTGTTCTCTAGTAGAATGTCCTGGCTGTTATACTATCCTGTCCTGTTCCCTAGTAGAATGTCCTGGCTGCTATCCTATCCTGTCCTGTTCCCTAGTAGAATGTCCTGGCTGCTATACTATCCTGTTATGTTCTCTAGTAGAATGTCCTGGCTGCTATATTATCCTGTCCTGTTCTCTAGTAGAATGTCCTGGCTGCTATCCTATCCTGTCCTGTTCTCTAGTAGAATGTCCTGGCTGCTATATTATCCTGTCCTGTTCTCTAGTAGAATGTCCTGGCTGCTATACTATCCTGTCCTGTTCCCTTGTAGAATGTCCTGGCTGCTATCCTATCCTGTCCTGTTCTCTAGTAGAATGTCCTGGATGCTATATTATCCTGTCCTGTTCTCTAGTAGAATGTTCTGGCTGCTATACTATCCTGTCCTGTTCCCTAGTAGAATGTCCTGGCTGCTATCCTATCCTGTCCTGTTCTCTAGTAGAATGTCCTGGCTGCTATATTATCCTGTCCTGTTCTCTAGTAGAATGTCCTGGCTGCTATCCTATCCTGTCCTGTTCTCTAGTAGAATGTCCTGGCTGCTATACTATCATGTTATGTTCTCTAGTAGAATGTTCTGGCTGCTATACTATCCTGTTATGTTCTCTAGTAATGTCCTGGCTGCTATACTATCCTGTTATGTTCTCTAGTAGAATGTCCTGGCTGCTATACTATCATGTTATGTTCTCTAGTAGAATGTCCTGGCTGCTATATTATCCTGCCCTGTTCTCTAGTAGAATGTCCTGGCTGCAATCCTATCATATCCTGTTCTCTAGTAGAATGTCCTGGCTGCGATATTATCCTGTCCTGTTCTCTAGTAGAATGTCCTGGCTGCTATACTATCCTGTCCTGTTCCCTTGTAGAATGTCCTGGCTGCTATCCTATCCTGTCCTGTTCTCTAGTAGAATGTCCTGGCTGCTATATTATCCTGTCCTGTTCTCTAGTAGAATGTTCTGGCTGCTATACTATCCTGTCCTGTTCCCTAGTAGAATGTCCTGGCTGCTATCCTATCCTGTCCTGTTCTCTAGTAGAATGTCCTGGCTGCTATATTATCCTGTCCTGTTCTCTAGTAGAATGTCCTGGCTGCTATCCTATCCTGTCCTGTTCTCTAGTAGAATGTCCTGGCTGCTATACTATCATGTTATGTTCTCTAGTAGAATGTTCTGGCTGCTATACTATCCTGTCCTGTTCCCTAGTAGAATGTCCTGGCTGCTATCCTATCCTGTCCTGTTCTCTAGTAGAATGTCCTGGCTGCTATATTATCCTGTCCTGTTCTCTAGTAGAATGTCCTGGCTGCTATACTATCATGTTATGTTCTCTAGTAGAATGTTCTGGCTGCTATACTATCCTGTCCTGTTCCCTAGTAGAATGTCCTGGCTGCTATCCTATCCTGTCCTGTTCTCTAGTAGAATGTCCTGGCTGCTATACTATCCTGTCCTGTTCTCTAGTAGAATGTCCTGGCTGCTATACTATCCTGTTATGTTCTCTAGTAATGTCCTGGCTGCTATACTATCATGTTATGTTCTCTAGTAGAATGTTCTGGCTGCTATACTATCCTGTCCTGTTCCCTAGTAGAATGTCCTGGCTGCTATCCTATCCTGTCCTGTTCTCTAGTAGAATGTCCTGGCTGCTATATTATCCTGTCCTGTTCTCTAGTAGAATGTCCTGGCTGCTATACTATCCTGTTATGTTCTCTAGTAGAATGTCCTGGCTGCTATACTATCCTGTCCTGTTCTCTAGTAGAATGTCCTGGCTGCTATACTATCCTGTTATGTTCTCTAGTAATGTCCTGGCTTCTATACTATCCTGTTATGTTCTCTAGTAGAATGTCCTGGCTGCTATACTATCCTGTTATGTTCTCTAGTAGAATGTCCTGGCTGCTATATTATCCTGTCCTGTTCTCTAGTAGAATGTCCTGGCTGCTATACTATCCTGTCCTGTTCTCTAGTATAATGTCCTGGCTGCTATACTATCCTGTCCTGTTCTCTAGTAGAATGTCCTGGCTGCTATACTATCCTGTCCTGTTCCCTAGTAGAATGTCCTGGCTGCTATACTATCCTGTCCTGTTCCCTAGTAGAATGTTCTGGCTGCTATACTATCCTGTCCTGTTCCCTAGTAGAATGTCCTGGCTGCTATCCTATCCTGTCCTGTTCTCTAGTAGAATGTCCTGGCTGCTATACTATCCTGTCCTGTTCTCTAGTAGAATGTCCTGGCTGCTATACTATCCTGTTATGTTCTCTAGTAATGTCCTGGCTTCTATACTATCCTGTCCTGTTCTCTAGTAGAATGTCCTGGCTGTTATACTATCATGTCCTGTTCTCTAGTAGAATGTCCTGGCTGCTATCCTATCCTGTCCTGTTCTCTAGTAGAATGTCCTGGCTGCTATATTATCCTGTCCTGTTCTCTAGTAGAATGTCCTGGCTGCTATACTATCCTGTTATGTTCTCTAGTAGAATGTCCTGGCTGTTATACTATCATGTCCTGTTCTCTAGTAGAATGTCCTGGCTGCTATCCTATCCTGTCCTGTTCTCTAGTAGAATGTCCTGGCTGCTATATTATCCTGTCCTGTTCTCTAGTAGAATGTCCTGGCTGCTATATTATCCTGTCCTGTTCTCTAGTAGAATGTCCTGGCTGCTATACTATCCTGTCCTGTTCTCTAGTAGAATGTCCTGGCTGTTATACTATCATGTCCTGTTCTCTAGTAGAATGTCCTGGCTGCTATCCTATCCTGTCCTGTTCTCTAGTAGAATGTCCTGGCTGCTATATTATCCTGTCCTGTTCTCTAGTAGAATGTCCTGGCTGCTATATTATCCTGTCCTGTTCTCTAGTAGAATGTCCTGGCTGCTATATTATCCTGTCCTGTTCTCTAGTAGAATGTCCTGGCTGCTATACTATCCTGTTATGTTCTCTAGTAGAATGTCCTGGCTTCTATACTATCCTGTCCTGTTCTCTAGTAGAATGTCCTGGCTGCTATACTATCCTGTTATGTTCTCTAGTAGAATGTCCTGGCTTCTATACTATCCTGTTATGTTCTCTAGTAGAATGTCCTGGCTGCTATACTATCCTGTTATGTTCTCTAGTAGAATGTCCTGGCTGTTATACTATCATGTCCTGTTCTCTAGTAGAATGTCCTGGCTGCTATCCTATCCTGTCCTGTTCTCTAGTAGAATGTCCTGGCTGCTATATTATCCTGTCCTGTTCTCTAGTAGAATGTCCTGGCTGCTATACTATCCTGTTATGTTCTCTAGTAGAATGTTCTGGCTGCTATACTATCCTGTCCTGTTCTATAGTAGAATGTCCTGGCTGCTATACTATCCTGTTATGTTCTCTAGTAGAATGTCCTGGCTGCTATACTATCCTGTCCTGTTCTCTAGTAGAATGTCCTGGCTGCTATACTATCCTGTCCTGTTCCCTAGTAGAATGTCCTGGCTGCTATACTATCCTGTCCTGTTCCCTAGTAGAATGTCCTGGCTGCTATCCTATCCTGTCCTGTTCTCTAGTAGAATGTCCTGGCTGCTATACTATCCTGTCCTGTTCTCTAGTAGAATGTCCTGGCTGCTATACTATCCTGTTATGTTCTCTAGTAATGTCCTGGCTTCTATACTATCCTGTCCTGTTCTCTAGTAGAATGTCCTGGCTGTTATACTATCATGTCCTGTTCTCTAGTAGAATGTCCTGGCTGCTATACTATCCTGTCCTGTTCCCTAGTAGAATGTCCTGGCTGCTATACTATCCTGTTATGTTCTCTAGTAGAATGTCCTGGCTGCTATACTATCCTGTTATGTTCCCTAGTAGAATGTCCTGGCTGCTATACTATCCTGTCCTGTTCTCTAGTAGAATGTCCTGGCTGCTATACTATCCTGTCCTGTTCCCTAGTAGAATGTCCTGGCTGCTATACTATCCTGTTATGTTCTCTAGTAGAATGTCCTGGCTGCTATACTATCCTGTCCTGTTCCCTAGTAGAATGTCCTGGCTGCTATACTATCCTGTTATGTTCCCTAGTAGAATGTCCTGGCTTCTATACTATCATGTTATGTTCTCTAGTAGAATGTCCTGGCTGCTATACTATCCTGTTCTGTTCTCTAGTAGAATGTCCTGGCTGCTATACTATCCTGTTCTGTTCTCTAGTAGAATGTCCTTTGCCACCACCGTGGGACTGTCTGTGAGTGCGTCCCAAATGGCACATCATTCCCTATGGTCAAAAGTAGTGCACTACATAAGAAACAAAGATCCATTTGGGACGCAACCAATGTCTGTGGAGGCTGTGGAGGCTGTTGACGTGAGACAGGGTCTTTGTGATGGTAAACTGCTTCCTGAAAGCTGAAAGCCATGCTAGACAGCCAACAGATCCACATTGTACGTGGACTGACTCGACATGTGGGATTAGCTGGTTAAATACAGCGACCTTTTCCCTTCTAAAGTAAAATGGTGACATTTAGAATACACACCTCAGAATACAGACAAAGCCTTTTCAACTCAACACTCAGTTTTCTTTCTTCTCCCAGAGCATACCTGACAACCTGTGAAGAGAACACAGTCCTACATGTTGATCAGGAACACTGTGAATACAGAGGGGTTTCTCCAGGGCATCTAGTATCACACTATTCCATATAGTGCCATTTGGGATACATACACTAGCTTTGTTTGATGAAGGAGTTTATTGAGTTGTTACTGTAAAGGAAAGACCATGGCCACATGATGCAGAAGGCTTGAGATGCGTTACAGTGTATACACAGAACATCCACTCACTGCCAAGCCAGAGACACACAGCAAGAGAAAGAGAGAGAGAGACCTTGCTGTCTTGGCAGGTGTTGCTGCAAAATAAATACTGCTGAAAAGAAGGAGAAAAGAAAGAGAGAGAGGGTTGGGATCCAAACCAGAAACCAAGGCTGTGTGTGTGTGTGTGTGTGTGTGTGTGTGTGTGTGTGTGTGTGTGTGTGTGTGTGTGAGCGAGAGCGAGAGCGAGAGGGAGGGAGGGAGGGAGGGAGGGAGGGAGGGAGAGAGAGAGAGAGAGAGAGAGAGAGAGAGAGAGAGAGAGAGAGAGAGAGAGAGAGAGAGAGAGAGAGAGAGAGAGAGAGAGAGAATGGAATAAAAATAGTCAGGGAAGGGAGCTGGTGTCTGGATGAGGCCGCCCACTAACCTCAACGGCGCCACACTCCCTGGCTCACCCCGGGTCTCCACAGGGAGGGGCCCCACCTCACACACATCTGGCTGCAAATTCTGCTCTCTCTCTGGGTACGGGGGTCGCAAGGAGAGTGCCTCCGGTGCCTCTGGAGACTGCTCTCTCTCCCTGGCTCTGGGGCCACTGGAGACTGCTCTCTCTCCCTGGCTCTGGGGCCTCTGGAGACTGCTCTCTCTCCCTGGCTCTGGGGCCACTGGAGACTGCTCTCTCTCCCTGGCTCTGGGGCCACTGGAGACTGCTCTCTCTCCCTGGCTCTGGGGCCTCTGGAGACTGCTCATTGAGCAGACTGCTCATTTGTCACACATTGAGAAGTGACAAAGGCAGCGCCCTTAATCACACTCTTCCCTTATGGATAAAAAGTAGTGTGCTGAAGTGACAAACTCTGTGTGAGACTCTCAAAGCTGGACCCACAGATAGAGCTGGGGACAGAGGTGTTAGTCGTTAGTTAGTTTAGATGTGGTAGGTCCACAAGCTGCAGAGCCAGTTCCATAGCCAGGTACTGTACGTGGCTGTGATGAGGTGTCATGTGTTACTTACTGGAGGGTGAACTAGCTGGACTGTTGCTGACTCATAGGCTAAGTCCCAAATGGCACCCTATGCCCTACTGACATACTAGAATAACTTCTAACCTGGGGAGGCAGCACTGCTGAGGACTGTAGGGTCCTCTTACATAAATCACAGTAGCGATGGGCCGATGGAACAGACACACACCAGGCGGGACACCACTGAGCTCAGAGACACATATATACACACACACCAGGCGGGACACCACTGAGCTCAGAGACACATATATACACACACACCAGGCGGGACACCACTGAGCTCAGAGACACATATATATACACACACCAGGCGGGACACCACTGAGCTCAGAGACACATATATACACACACACCAGGCGGGACACCACTGAGCTCAGAGACACATATACACACACACACACACACACACACACACACACACACACACACACACACACACACACACACACACACACACACACACACACACACACACACACACACACACACACACACACACACACACACACACACACACACACACACACACACACACACCTGGCAGGACACCACTGAGCTCAGAGATGCATTCCTTTATAACACTGTCACTTCCTGTTTCAGTTCCTTGTAGGACTCACACTGAGACAGCAGAGTATGGACACATCACCTCTGCTGCGTCCCAAATGGCACCCTATTCCCTTTACAGTGCACCGGGCTCTGGGCAAAAGTAGTGCACTCTAAAGTTAATAGGTTGCCATTTGGGATGCAGACCTCATCTCTCAGAGGTCTCAGAGAGCAATGCACCTGACCACTAAAACAGTCTAATGTACCCCATTATAATACCTACATAAAACAATGAATCTGTTTAATTATAATTGTACGCCATACCTACAGTAGTTATTGACCTTGTACTTTATACTGTAAGTATGACTATCATACTATACAGCTGACACAGCCATGGTTGCAGATGAAAATGTGCTGCTGTCTGAACCCAGCAGAGAGAAGTCAGCCTTGTAGATGTTGAAAGACAGGAGGAGGGAAGAAGAGAGGAACAGTGGGATGAGAGAAACATACAGACAGATGAAGAAAGAGAGAGGAAAAGGCAGACCCCAACATGCTTCTTCATCTGGAGTGCATTTCAAGGAAAAATTATTTTAAGTGGATTAAGGAGACTGTACACAGAAATCTTTTTTTTTCATTCCTTAGCTTCAAAAAATCTGGATCGCATTAGTTTTTTATGGACACTATTTCATTTCTCTGCATTTGTCAACTTTCTGCTGGAGCTAGGGGTGTATGCTGTACTGTATGAATACAGTCAGAGATGGGGGTTGGAGATTATGTTTTATTTCCCCCTGAAAAATGAGGCAAGCACATGATGTATAATTAGATGGTGAAGAAACGGGACATATATTTTGCTAAACCACAGGGAATTTGCTGAAGAGTCTCAGTGCACAGTTCTTCTGGGTTAAAGCTTTGTAAACTGAGTTTACTCTGTGTAACCAAATGTCTGCTAGCTCACAGACTTACTTCTGGAATCTTTATGAATGCACTTTCAAATATGCTCTAGTAACATTGGCCTCTTCTCTGTAAAAAAGAAAGGACATGTTCAAGTTGGGAAAGTGAAACACCTTGTAGGACATATTGGTTACGTCCCAAACAGCACCCTTTTCCCTATATAGTGCCCTATTGGCCCTGGTAAATATAGTGCACTATAAAGGGAAAAGGGTGCCATTTGGGATGCACAGATTGTAACCCAGGGAAGTCATATTCCCAGTTCCTCCATTTCATTCATTAAAAACTCCTCACCTTCCCTACCTCCACCAGCCACCACCTCCAATATGGCTGGATTAAGTTTTCTCTTGTTGATGTTGCATTTACGCTCAAACTTAACCAGCCTCTAAAGAGCATTTCTCTCTGCTGTCTGTCTCTTGAACTGTTAACTGTTCAACCACATAATGCCTCTTTTTGGGCAAGTAGGAAAAGGAGGCTCTTTGTCTCCGCTAACATTCTCACTAAATATGTTAGTGTCTGCATACCAATTCCACCCTGTTCCCTTTATAGTGCACTACTTTCAACCAAGGAATAGGGTGCCATTTGGGATGCACCCACTGTGTCATGACGCTCAGCTCACGGCTCAGCTCACGGCTCCTCTCACGGCTCAGCTAACGGCTCAGCTCACGGCTCCTCTCACGGCTCAGCTAACGGCTCAGCTCACAGCTCCTCTCACGGCTCCTCTCACGGCTCAGCTCACGGCTCAGCTCACAGCTCCTCTCACGGCTCCTCTCACGGCTCAGCTAACGGCTCAGCTCACAGCTCCTCTCATGGCTCCTCTCACGGCTCAGCTCACGGCTCAGCTCACAGCTCCTCTCATGGCTCCTCTCACGGCTCAGCTCCCGGCTCAGCTCACGGCTCCTCTCACGGCTCAGCACACAGCTCCTCTCACGGCTCAGCTCACGGCTCAGCTAACGGCTCAGCTCACAGCTCCTCTCATGGCTCCTCTCACGGCTCAGCTAACGGCTCAGCACACAGCTCCTCTCACGGCTCCTCTCACGGCTCAGCTAACGGCTCAGCTCACAGCTCCTCTCATGGCTCCTCTCACGGCTCAGCTCCCGGCTCAGCTCACGGCTCCTCTCACGGCTCAGCACACAGCTCCTCTCACGGCTCAGCTCACGGCTCAGCTCACGGCTCAGCTCACGGCTCCTCTCACGGCTCAGCACACAGCTCCTCTCACGGCTCAGCTCACGGCTCCTCTCACGGCTCAGCTCACGGCTCCTCTCACGGCTCAGCTCACGGCTCCTCTCACGGCTCAGCTCACGGCTCCTCTCACGAATCAGCTCACGGCTCCTCTCACGGCTCAGCTCACGGCTCAGCTCACGGCTCAGCTCACGGCTCAGCTCACGGCTCAGCTCACGGCTCAGCTCACGGCTCCTCTCACGGCTCAGCTCACGGCTCAGCTCCCGGCTCAGCTCACGAATCAGCTCACGGCTCAGCTCACGGCTCCTCTCACGGCTCAGCTCACGGCTCAGCTCATGGCTGGAACATTAAGAGGGATTGAGATAAATCATGAGATCATGTGGCGTTATTGTTCTTCATTTGGAGTGGTCCCTGATATCACTACTGCACTCAACTCCATTCCTCTCCATGGTGAGTAGAGAGTAGCAGCTTCATCCCAACTCACCCTGCAGCCAGCACTCTAACACCCCTCATCTGGTAACAATCTCCCTAGCTGCTTCAGCCACCCAAAGCCCCATCCATCAAGCACACGCACATTCACGCATTCATGCACACACACACACACACACACACACACACACACACACACACACACACACACACACACACACACACACACACACACACACACACACACACACACACACACACACACACATCAGCAACTGTCATGTGTTGGCTGCAGTTAAGTGTAAACCCTGAGAGAGAATACATGTTCTGGA
>NC_052329.1:25975362-25991188 GCF_016432855.1 Salvelinus namaycush
GGTGTGGGTGTGGGTGTGTGTGTGTGTGTGTGTGTGTAGTTTTGATAGGGTGTTACAGGATGTTTCTGTGCTCCGTCCAAAATGTCACCCTATAACCTACATACGTTTGACCAGTGTCAGAAGGTGAGTGTAGCTGGTGTATGAAGTCAGGTGCAGGAGAGCAAAATAAGTGATCAACGTACTTTACTCCAAAAAACAAAGGCACAAGGTAAACAAATACACTTGACCAATAACCAACGGTAAATATTACGCACGGGTGCAGCACCCGTCGAAAAACCAGCCATCATGAACCGAACTGAACATAGAAATAATCACAACAAACATGGGGGAAACAGAGGGTTAAATACATGAACATGTCATTGGACAATGAAAACCAGGTGTGTAGAAATTAAAGACAAAACCAATGGAAAATGAAAGATGGATCAGCGACCTCGGCGGAAGTCGTGACAACCAGGGCTCGCAGACTGTGTGTCAGGCTGGTTATGTTATGGTTCTATGGCTGGAGGTACTGAGTGTTCCATTAGTATCAACACCAAACAGTTAAGCAGCCCAGCAGCAATGGCACATTATCTAACTCTGCACACACACACACACACACGTGCATGGACCTACACACTGATGCACACTTCAGGCTGTATCCTGCCAATCAAAGATCTGCATGTGACTGATTAATAGAAAATCATTTAGCAACTCAACAGAATTAGTTTGAGTGAGACACCACTACAAAGCTGTGTAGTATCTAAGTATGTGACTGTACTCTGATACAGAAGCATCGGGCCTCTCAGTGAGCACATTAAGACCCTGTCCCTCTGTCTCCAGTCAAAGCCCAGAGGAACGCCTGTCTGTGTACCACGGTGTGTAAGTTCACAGCTAATGGGAAAACACTGTCAGTATAAATGAGACCTTTAATCCGTTGCTTCTCCTCCTGTTTCAACATGACATCTCTATTTCCAGTCAGCTCTACCTCGTTAACAGATCTCTGTCTCGTAGTTTCTGCCCTTTGCTCTGTTTCTGCTTCTTCTGTCTCCATGTCAGAGTGAAAACCTCTCCTGTCTTCTGTTGTTTTGGCTTCAGTCACGTTTTCTCCATGTCCCCGTGGTGTGTCTCTAAATGTGGGCCTGCGTGTGTGAGAGTGTGTATGTCTGTGTGTGTGTGTGTGTGTGTGTGTGTTTGTGTCTGGTCTCCTCCACTTCCCTACATCCCTGTCCGGCAGTCCTCAGGTTGTTTGTGAAACAGGAGACCTGGAGTCCTGCGGGACGAAACAGAGAAGACGAGGGCTGCACCTCCCCCCTCACCTCCCTGGCCCCAGTGGTCCCTTATGGCCCCTAAAACACTGGGCTTCTTCTTCTAGAGTGTGAGTGTGTGTGTGTGCATGTATGTGTATGTGCATGTGCGTGTGTGTGCTTGCGTGTGTGACCATGTGTGTGTGTGTGTGTGTGTCTGGGAGGTAGATGTCACACTGAGTTAGTCCAGCAGACTGCCTGGGTCCGGCTAGACCGGAGAACAATATTTTCCTTAGATTGTCCCTGAGTGGGGGTAGCCTGTGGAAGGGCATGCTGGTCTAGCTCCTTTACAGTCCCCCTCTCTTTCCATCTCTACCTCCCTCTAACTCTCCCTCCCTCTAACTCTACCTCCCTCTAACTCTACCTCCCTCCAACTCTACCTCCCTCCAACTCTACCTCCCTCCAACTCTACCTCCCTCTAACTCTACCTCCCTCTAACTCTACCTCCCTCTAACTCTACCTCCCTCTAACTCTACCTCCCTCTAACTCTACCTCCCTCCAACTCTACCTCCCTCCAACTCTACCTCCCTCCAACTCTACCTCCCTCTAACTCTACCTCCCTCTAACTCTACCTCCCTCCAACTCTACCTCCCTCCAACTCTACCTCCCTCCAACTCTACCTCCCTCTAACTCTCCCTCCCTCTAACTCTACCTCCCTCTAACTCTACCTCCCTCCAACTCTACCTCCCTCCAACTCTACCTCCCTCCAACTCTACCTCCCTCCAACTCTACCTCCCTCCAACTCTACCTCCCTCTAACTCTACCTCCCTCCAACTCTACCTCCCTCCAACTCTACCTCCCTCTAACTCTACCTCCCTCTAACTCTACCTCTCCATCCATCCCTCCCTCCCTCCACCTCTCATCCCTCTCTCCACCTCCCTATCCCCATCTCATCCCTCTCTCCACCTCCCTATCCCCATCTCATCCCTCTCTCCTGCTCTTTCTTTTATTCACATTTTTCTAAAACTTCAGCACCACCAGTGCTCAATGAATACTGCCTCTTTTTCCTCAGACTGCTCCTACTATACCATGCCTACTGTTATCCTGTATCTACAGGATGCACCAGTCTGACTGTCTGTGTTCCCAGTGCAGCTAGAGGGTTAGCTGTGTGCTACTGTCAGTGTACCAGGTCTGTGACTTCTGCACCACCAATAGTGGTAATAGATTTCAGTTGTGTTTCAGGGCTCTCACATTACCTTCTATTGGAGTTTTCCTCTCTGTCCTAAAGCTGTTGTGCCTTTTAAACGTGTTAGAGGAGAACTGAGGCAGCTATACTATTCTGGAATACATTAAGAATCCAACAATCCAACAATAAACCAAATGGTTTCTTGGAAGGGGAGCGAGACAGTGTTTCAGTTGAGTGCCATTTTTCTTGTCTAAATTGTTCTCGACAGAAATATCTGGGACGTCCCACATCTACTTCCAAGGCTGGGGATACCATTGCATGTAGAATCATCAAAGAACGCTGGCTAGAATGAAAAGAGAGAGAACTTGTTTCATTGTGAAGCCAGTGAATTCCATAGCATGTGAAATGAAAGAACGAGAGATTCACCCCCCCACCTTCCTACCCCCTTGCACACCCACCCTCCAACCCCTCGTCCCTCAAACCTAGACAACCATGCTATGAAATCCAATAACTCCCTTGCATGGTACATCACAAAATATTTTCCTTGGGCCCATGTAGGAGCAGTGAGAAAGCTGTGAATGGTGTGGTGTGATATGATGTGGGTTGTAGCCTGCTGAGAGGGTGGGTGGTGGGCTCTCTAGGCATGCAGCTGTCTGGTGGTGGTCTCTCTCTCTCTCTGTCTTTCTCCCTCCCACCTTTTCTCTCTCCTTCTCTCTCCCTCCTCTCTCTCGCTTTTCTCTCTCTCCTCTCTCTCTTCTCTCTCTGTCTCCCTCTCTTTGCCCATCTGCCTTTAGACTCGGTCCAGGTGGGAGTATCTGTGAACTCGACACTATGTGGGGTGCTGGGGGATCGAGGGGAGAGGGACACACTTCGGGTGCCAGCTTTAGCAGGCATTCCATCAACACCAGCATGCCTGCTGTCAACTGGACTAATCTGCAGCCAACAGTTGTAAAAATAGGGTGTTATTTTTCCCCTGGATCACTAGTGGGATAGCTGGGTCTCAGTCTCAGGGTGGGCTGGTGGGAGACTGGAGAGGGGGGGGGGGCTGAGGGGAGACGGGGAAGTCATGGGGTATAATCCCCCAGTTGTTCCCCTGATTGAAAAGCAAATACATCTTTCATCGCTGCTGTCATAAAATCTACCGCTTCTCAAAGCCCTATAATTAACAGTTCTATAAATAACAGTACCTCTGCCTACCAAATTGGACCCCATTCACTACATAATGCAAAAGTAGTGCACTATATAGGGAATAGGGTGCAATTTGGGACGCAGCCTAGGCCTACTGCTGATATTGATTATTGATATGACTTAATATGAATATATGAATAATGTCTACATTATTAATGTGAGTTTCAATGCTACTGCTGCTACTACTGCTATGAATGGTACATTAGCAGGAGTGATAACAGTAGTATGTGTAGTAGATGTGGGGAAGAGAGTAAACATACTGCATATTTTATGTCCTGGAAGACACCGGCAGACAGACAGGAGGGTGTGAGGTTTAGGATGTGAATATGTTTAGGATGTGATTATGTTGAGGATGTGATTATGTTGAGGATGTGATAATGTTGAGGATGTGATTAGGTTGAGGATGTGATTATGTTGAGGATGTGATAATGTTGAGGATGTGATTAGGTTGAGGATGTGATCATTTTGAGGATGTGATTAGGTTGAGGATGTGATTATGTTGAGGATGTGATAATGTTGAGGATGTGATTAGGTTGAGGATGTGATTATGTTGAGGATGTGATTATGTTGAGGATGTGATTATGTTGAGGATGTGATAATGTTGAGGATGTGATTAGGTTGAGGATGTGATTATGTTGAGGATGTGATAATGTTGAGGATGTGATTAGGTTGAGGATGTGATTATGTTGAGGATGTGATTATGTTGAGGATGTGATTATGTTGAGGATGTGATAATATTGAGGATTTGATTATGTTTAGGATGTGATTAGGTTGAGGATGTGATTAGGTTGAGGATGTGATAATATTGAGGATGTGATTATGTTGAGGATGTGATTATGTTGAGGATGTGATTATGTTGAGGATGTGATAATGTTGAGGATGTGATTAGGTTGAGGATGTGATTATGTTGAGGATGTGATTAGGTTGAGGATGTGATTATTTTGAGGATGTGATTATGTTGAGGATGTGATTATGTTGAGGATGTGATTATGTTGAGGATGTGATAATGTTGAGGATGTGATTAGGTTGAGGATGTGATTAGGTTGAGATGTTTAGCATTTGGTGACAGAGCAGCTTTAAAGGCTCCTGTTATCTAGTTCTTGATCACCATGACAGGTGGACAGGGCCTGTGCTTGGGGGTTAGAAAAAAAGGTGCTATCTAGAACCTCAAAGGGTCCCCATAGGAGAACCCTTTGAAGAACCCTTTTTGGATCCAGGTAGAACCCTGTGGAGTTCCATGTAGAACCCTTTCAACAGATGGTTCTACCTGGAACCCAAAAGAGTTTTACCTAGAACCAAAACGGGTTATCCTATGGGGACAGCCAAAGAACCCTTTTGGAACCCTTTTTTCTAAGAGTGTAGGGGTCAAGGGTTAGAGGTCAGGTGCCAGATGTAGGCCCATTGATTCTATTAGCCCTTCGGAACACCCCTAAATCAGAAGACCATTCACTAGAGTTAACCAGTCAACACGCGTAGGGATAGACTTCTCTAGTGCTATCTCTATTTATCTCCGTCCACAATGAAACGCAAATAGCTCAATTTCATGGTAGAGCATTCTGGCCTTTGTGAGTTTGTAAGTTATATATCAGCATAAATTCAAATGATTCAACCCAGACCAAGCCAAGCTGTACGTGAACTTTAGTGGTTAATAATAGATTTTAGAGTAGAAACGCTAAGATTTCCCTAAGATTTTCAGTTTTCCCTCTTTTTTCCTCTCCTGCATTCTCTCTCTCTCTCTCTCTCTCTCACACCCCATTCTATCTTCCCCCCTCTGTCTCTCTCCTTCTCTCTCTCACTCTCCTTCCCTCCATCTCTTTGACAGACCTGGGCTGTTTTTGCCATTAATCACCCAGGACTCAGCATGGCGGAGCTGGGAGCTGGAGGGTTGGAGGCTGGAGAGGGGTTTGGGCAAATCAAATCAAATCTTACTGGTTACATACACATATTTAGCAGATGTGTAACGATCGTTGTTGGAAGGATGGTCGGACCAAGATGCAACGTGGGGTAGATTAATCATATTTTATCTATGATAACCGGCACAAAACAAGAAAGCGTAACAAACGAAACGTACAGCTTTGTAGGGCTAAAAAGCAACAATACAAAATCAAGATCCCACAACCACAGTGGGGAAAAGGCTGCCTAAATATGATCCCCAATCAGAGACAACGATAGACAGCTGCCTCTGATTGGGAACCATACCAGGCCAACATAGAAATACAAAAACTAGAGTACCCACCCTAGTCACACCCTGACCTAACCAAAATAGAGAATAAAAAGGATCTCTAAGGTCAGGGCGTGACAAGATGTTATTGCAGGAGTAGCGAAATGCTTGTGTTCCTAGCTCCAACAATGCAGTAGTATTTAACAATACACAACAATACACACATCTAAAAGTAAAATAAATATTAGGACGATCAATGTCAGAGTCCGGAATATAAATATAGATGTATATGATGGGATGTATAGGCATTATGGACAGTATATGGATAGAATATGTAGTATATCTGTAGAATACGTAGTATATGTACAGCAATAGTTAAATAGGATAGGCCTTGACTAGAAAACAGTATATGCATATGAAGTGGGTAAAACAGTAAACCTTATTAAAGTGACCAGTGTTCCATGTCTATGTACATAGGCCACCAGCATCTAAAGTGCAGGGTTGAGTAACCAGGTGGTTGCCGGCTAGTGAAAGTGTCTAAAGTTCAGGGCATGGTACTGGGTGGAGGCTGGCTAGTGGTGACTATTTAACAGTCTGATGGCCTTGAGATAGAAGCTGTTTTTCAGTCTCTCGGTCCCAGCTTTGATGCACCTGTACTGACCTCGCCTTCTAGATGGTAGCGGGGTGAACAGGCCGTGGCTCGGGCGGATGAGGTCCTTGATGATCTTCTTGGCCTTCCTGTGACACCGGGTGCTGTAGATGTCCTGGAGGGCAGGCAGTGTGCCCCCGGTGATGCGTTGGGCTGACCACACCACCCTCTAGGGAGCCCTGCGGTTGTGGATGGTGCAGTTCCCGTACCAGGCGGTGATACAGCCTGACAGGATGCTCTCAATGGTGCATCTGTAGACTTCTGTGAAGGTCTTAGTGGCCAAGCTGAATTTCGGGGGGTGGGGGTCAGACAGCGGGGTGGTGGGGGCTGAGGGGCTTTGGGTCTTATTCTATTTCTCAAAGCACAGACATCTGTGACAATTCATGCAACTAAAAGGTGAAAATCTTGTGAATAAATGTTGTAAGGATGGAGCTAAGATTTGGATGGAGCTAAGATGCTGAGACGACAGAGGTAGACACGGATGGAGGTGGAGATGGAGAGATAAAGAGAAGAAGAAGACAGGGTGGAGGTGGAGATGGAGAGATAAAGAGAAGAAGAAGACAGGGTGGAGGTGGAGATGGAGAGATAAAGAGAAGAAGAAGACAGGGTGGAGGTGGAGATGGAGAGATAAAGAGAAGAGGAAGACAGGGTGGAGGTGGAGATGGAGAGATAAAGAGAAGAAGAAGACAGGGTGGAGGTGGAGATGGAGAGATAAAGAGAAGAGGAAGACAGGGTGGAGGTGGAGATGGAGAGAGAGCCTGCCAAGATAAAGAGAAGAAGAAGACAGGGGGGAGGTGGAGATGGAGAGATAAAGAGAAGAGGAAGAAAGGGTGGAGGTGGAGATGGAGAGATAAAGAGAAGAAGAAGACAGGGTGGAGGTGGAGATGGAGAGATAAAGAGAAGAAGAAGACAGGGTGGAGGTGGAGATGGAGAGATAAAGAGAAAAGGAAGACAGGGTGGAGGTGGAGATGGAGAGATAAAGAGAAGAGGAAGACAGGGTGGAGGTGGAGATGGAGAGATAAAGAGAAGAAGAAGACAGGGTGGAGGTGGAGATGGAGCGATAAAGAGAAGAAGAAGACAGGGTGGAGGTGGAGATGGAGAGATAAAGAGAAGAAGACAGGGTGGAGGTGGAGATGGAGAGAGAGCCTGCCGAGATAAAGAGAAGAAGAAGACAGGGTGGAGAATGAATCAAGGGACCCGGGGGCACAGATGACTTCGCCAGAGAAAGAGAGGGGAGATGGAGGTTAATAAGGGAGAAAAGAAGGGATGGATTGAGGTTAGGAAGAAAAGATGGGATGGATTGAGGTTAGGAAGAAAAGGTGGGATAGATTGAGGTTAGGAAGCCTGTGCTCTGCAGGAGACTGTCTGAATAAAGCGATAGGCTCTTTGAAAGATGTTCTTTCCAGCACTACTATACAAGCATTCTGTGAATGCAATGACTCATAGGGTGTCATCTGCAGTCATCATCCAGAGGTGAAAGATGAGGTTAGAAAGTTCATGTGAAACGATTTTAGGACCATGTGACTTTGCCTAACTCTATAGGTATGTATTCATAAAGCGCCTCAGAGTAGGAGTAAGAACTAGGATCAGGTCCCCGTGTCCATGTAATCATATTAATCATTATTTAAAAGGCAAAACTGATCCTAGATCATAACTCCTACTGTGATGTGCTTTATGAATACGGGCCCAGTGACAATACCAGTCATCTCAGCCATTCTAGGTTCAGATAGTTGTTCTCCTGTCCGACCCCCCCCCCCTTCTCTCCAGTCCCCTACCATTCTCCTGTCCCTCCCCCTTCCCTCCAGTCCCCTACCATTCTCCTATCCCTCCCCCTTCCCTCCAGTCCCCTACCATTCTCCTGTCCCTCCCCCTTCTCTCCAGTCCCCTACCATTCTCCTGTCCCTCCCCCTTCCCTCCAGTCCCCTACCATTCTCCTGTCCCTCCCCCTTCCCTCCAGTCCCCTACCATTCTCCTGTCCCTCCCCCTTCTCTCCAGTCCCCTACCATTCTCCTGTCCCTCCCCCTTCCCTCCAGTCCCCTACCATTCTCCTGTCCCTCCCCCTTCTCTCCAGTCCCCTGCCATTCTCCTGTCCCTCCCCCTTCCCTCCAGTCCCCTACCATTCTCCTGTCCCCCCCCCTTCCCTCCAGTCCCCTACCATTCTCCTGTCCCTCCCCCTTCTCTCCAGTCCCCTACCATTATCCTGTCCCTCCCCCTTCTCTCCAGTCCCCTACCATTCTCCTGTCCCTCCCCCTTCCCTCCAGTCCCCTACCATTCTCCTGTCCCTCCCCCTTCACTCCAGTCCCCTACCATTCTCCTGTCCCTCCCCCTTCCCTCCAGTCCCCTACCATTCTCCTGTCCCTCCCCCTTCCCTCCAGTCCCCTACCATTCTCCTGTCCCTCCCCCTTCTCTCCAGTCCCCTACCATTCTCCTGTCCCTCCCCCTTCCCTCCAGTCCCCTGCCATTCTCCTGTCCCTCCCCCTTCCCTCCAGTCCCCTACCATTCTCCTGTCCCTCCCCTTCCCTCCAGTCCCCTACCATTCTCATATCCCTCCCCTTCTCTCCAGTTCCCTACCATTCTCCTGTTCCTCCCCCTTCCCTCCAGTCCCCTACCATTCTCCTGTCCCTCCCCCTTCTCTCCAGTCCCCTACCATTCTCATAACCCTCCCCTTCCCTCCAGTCCCCTACCATTCTCATATCCCTCCCCTTCTCTCCAGTCCCCTACCATTCTCATATCCCTCCCCCTTCTCTCCAGTCCCCTACCATTCTCCTATCCCTCCTCCTTCTCTCCAGTCCCCTACCATTCTCCTGTCCCCCCCCCCTTCCCTCCAGTCCCCTACCATTCTCCTATCCCTCCTCCTTCTCTCCAGTCCCCTACCATTCTCCTGTCCCTCCCCTTTCCCCCCAATCCCCTACCATTCTCCTGTCCCTCCCCCTTCTCTCCAGTCCCCTACCATTCTCCTGTCCCTCCCCTTTCCCCCCAATCCCCTACCATTCTCCTGTCCCTCCCCCTTCTCTCCAGTCCCCTACCATTCTCCTGTCCCTCCTCCTTCTCTCCAGTCCCCTACCATTCTCCTGTCCCTCCCCTTCTCTCCAGTCCCCTACCATTCTCCTGTCCCTCCCCCCTTTTCTCCAGTCCCCTACCATTCTCCTGTCCCCCCCCCCCTTCCCTCCAGTCCCCTACCATTCTCCTATCCCTCCTCCTTCTCTCCAGTCCCCTACCATTCTTCTGTCCCTCCCCCTTCCCTCCAGTCCCCTACCATTCTCCTATCCCTCCCCCTTCCCTCCAGTCCCTTACCATTCTCCTATCCCTCCTCCTTCTCTCCAGTCCCCTACCATTCTCCTATCCCTCCCCCTTCTCTCCAGTCCCCTACCATTCTCCTATTCCTCCCCCTTCACTCCAGTCCCCTACCATTCTCCTATCCATCCCTCTTCCATCCAGTCCCCTACCATTCTCCTGTCCCTCCCCCTTCCCTCCAGTCCCCTACCATTCTCCTATCCCTTCTCTCCAGTCCCCTACCATTCTCCTGTCCCTCCCCCTTCTCTCCAGTCCCCTACCATTCTCCTGTCCCTCCTCCTTCTCTCCAGTCCCCTACCATTCTCCTATCCCTCCCCCTTCCCCCCAGTCCCCTACCATTCTCCTGTCCCTCCCCCTTCTCTCCAGTCCCCTACCATTCTCCTGTCCCTCCCCCTTCTCTCCAGTCCCCTACCATTCTCCTATCCCTCCCCCTTCCCTCCAGTCCCTTACCATTCTCCTGTCCCTCCTCCTTCCCTCCAGTCCCCTACCATTCTCCTATCCCTCCTCCTTGTCTCCAGTCCCCTACCATTCTCCTATCCCTCCCCCTTCTCTCCAGTCCCCTACCATTCTCCTATCCCTCCTCCTTGTCTCCAGTCCCCTACCATTCTCCTATCCCTCCCCCTTCTCTCCAGTCCCCTACCATTCTCCTATCCCTCCTCCTTGTCTCCAGTCCCCTACCATTCTCCTATCCCTCCCCCTTCTCTCCAGTCCCCTACCATTCTCCTATCCCTCCCCCTTCTCTCCAGTCCCCTACCATTCTCCTATCCCTCCCTCTTCCCTCCAGTCCCCTAACATTCTCTTGTCCCTCCCCCTTCCCTCCAGTCCCCTACCATTCTCCTATCCCTCCCCCTTCCCTCCAGTCCCCTACCATTCTCCTATCCCTCCCTCTTCCCTCCAGTCCCCTAACATTCTCTTGTCCCTCCCCCTTCTCTCTGGCTCTTCAGCCCACAGTCTCATATTCTGGCCCTGCCTTCCAGATCTCATTGTTGTGTCTGTGTCGGAGACCCCAGGCCCACCAAACCCTAAACAGCCTGCCTGGCACCGTGAGAAAGCCTTGCCAAGCTATTGGGTTAGCCTTTGAGCACCACATTGATCACATTATTGAAAATGACCATCTAGAGAGGAAGGAGGAAAGGGAAGCCATTGTCCCAAATGGCACCCTGTTTCCTATGTAAAGACTACATTTGACTAGAGCCCATTGGACCCTGGTCAAAAATAGTGCACTATATAGAGAATAGAGTCCCATTTGAGACAGCCAATGTGTTTACTAACAGGATTTCAACTAACCACGCCAGCCGTTGCTAATATGTTGGCTGGTGCCACTATGTTAGTAGTAGTATTGGCAGTGGGACTGCTGGAGTGTTCTGTCTGGGTTGTAGTAATGCTCCATTCTCACAACACTGTCTGACCGTCTAATTCATAATATAGGGAAATGGTCGTCGAATTATATGGCTGAAAACAAAAGGGATTTGTGGCAGTGGAGTACTACTATACAGTGTGTTTAGACTAGCAGACCGCTAGCAGCAGTGGCAGCAGCAACCAAGGCAATGCGGTGTCCCAAATGACACCCTATTCCTTACATAGTGCACTACTTTTGACCAAAGCCCCATGGGTTACATTGTCGTCACTCTGGCTAAACTGTTTCCAGCGGTTGTCCTCCATTTCCAGTTTGCCAGCCAGAGTCTCTCACACCTGCAGATTATGTCAGAGTTCCAGACGTCATAGAGACTGGAACAATCAGAACAACAGTAGTTAGAGAAGTAACCATGGTTAACAGGCTTTTAACTGGCTTGGTGACGTGTGAGTCTCTCTCTCTCTCTCTCTCTCTCTCTCTCTCTCTCTCTCTCTCTCTCTCTCTCTCTCTCTCTCTTCTCTCTCTCTCTCTCTCTCTCTCTCTCTCTCTCTCTCTCTCTCTCTCTCCCTCTCTCCCTGTCTCTTTCTCTTTTTCTTTCTGTCTCTCTCTCTCTCTCTTTCCCACTCTCTTCCTCTCTCTTCCATTACCTTGGCTGTATATGTAAACATTTTATATAATAGCTAGCCTGTTGGAGTGTGTATTAGGACACAGTACCTGTCTGTCTACAAGTTAACGATACAAAGACTTCCATTGTGTCCAGCACATCTTCATCATCAGCGCTGTGGCTGAATGGCTGGGTGACCCTGGGGGAATGTTTGACCTCTGTCAGGAGGTGTTAGAGGTGATTAAACCACTAGGCTGAGGACTGGCAGGTGGGCTATAGCAGTCAGTAGGGGGGAGAGGAGTCCCTATGGACCATGGAACTAGATCTCCTACTGTGTGTGTGTGGTGGGGGGAGGGGGGGGGGGGGGGGGGGGGGGGGGGGGGGGGGGGTGGGTGACGTTTTTACAGATTGCTTGTGACAATGAAAAAATATTGTATATTGAGAAATTGTGTTAGCCTGGACATCCAGATTTTGCCAGAAGAACAATGAATTATCAGACAAAACCAACAAATCATTCATTCATCCTCACTCAGTAAAACATTGCCATGTGCAATAATGACCTTAAATGACCATGTCGTTTCTTCAAGATATCCAGGTTATTGTATTGTTTTGGGCCAACTAATTTCAATACTATTCATGCTCTAGGTAGTCCTGGGAATAGAGGTTTGTAGTGCTGTTATTCTAACATGGTAGCTGGAAGGCAGAATCTGAGTCTGTGTCTGAAATGGCTCTCTATTCCCTATGTAGTGCACTACTTTTGACCATGGCCTATTGGGCTCTGGTCAAAAGTATTGCACTATATAGGGAATAGGATGCCATTTTGGGACTCAGCCTGGGTCTATTCTGCTGTGGTCCTGCTGAGATAAGAAGATAAGAAGTCTTTTGATTTGAGGTCAATCCAGGTAATAGTTTCCAGCTAGCTACGTTCAGGACAGAGATAATCTGGTCACATTGGTTCAGCCACTTGCATAGCCCCTTAGCCCTGCAGCTGTCAATCTGAAGCAGGAGTGTGTGTTCAGCTGCCAATGACAACTTGACAATGCTTTCCTGTATTGTAGCCTAGTGGTTAGAGTGTTGGGCCAGTAACCAAAAGGTTGCTAGATCGAATCCCCGAGCTGACAAGGTAAAAATCTGTTGTTCTGCCCCTGAGCAAGGCAGTTAACCTACTGTTCCCACATTTCAGTTGAAATTATTCAGTTGTACAACTGACCAGGTATCCCCCTTTACCCTTGTAAGGCAATTCAATGATTCTCATGTTCTCTCTCTCTCTCATTCATACTTGTGCTTACATGCTTCCTATTAAAATAGAGCATTGCGTGGGCCTCAACATAATCACCAAAGCGAAGGCTTTGCTAGATAAGGGACACGCCAAATAAAATGTAATCAGTGTGAGTGAATGTGTGGTCGTTCATTTGTGGTTCAGAATGTCCCTCTTTGAGGTTCTTAAGTCTTCAGTGAATTTGGGCAAAGCATGAAATTCACTTCATTTTCTTTAGTGGATTAGAAAGAAGTGTGTGTGTGCATGGTGGCATGCATGCATGGGAGTGTGTGTGTGTGTGTGTGTGTGTGTGTGTGTGTGTGTGTGTGTGTGTGTGTGTGTGTGTGCTAAGCATTTCAGCAGTTTTTCCTACAGTCTCCCCTAGGCACACACACACTTCCATGAAGCTGCTCTCTGGAGTTATCGATACATCTAGAAAACTGTTATCAATACATCTGGAACACTATTTAACATGCCCCAAGAACAAGCAGCACTCTGATGTAACCACTTTAATGGTCATTTGATAATGTGCTGTGTTGCTTCTTGTCGAGAGCAACGTACATTCTGTTCAGAGCAGATATTGGTTTCAATATTTCTCTTGTGTTACACATTTCTCATTGCCCAAGTGCACCTCTGGAACACAGTCAGAGAGTGAATGCCAGAGAGGCAAAGTTGAGGAGAAATAAGACAGAAAGAGAGAGAGGGTTCAGGAGAATATGACAGAAAGAGAGAGAGGGTTGAGGAGAAATACGACAGGAAGAGAGAGAGGGTTGAGGAGAAATAAGACAGAAAGAGAGAGAGGGTTGAGGAGAAATAAGACAGAAAGAGAGAGAGGGTTGAGGAGAAATACGACAGGAAGAGAGAGAGGGTTGAGGAGAAATACGACAGGAAGAGAGAGAGGGTTGAGGAGAAATACGACAGGAAGAGAGAGAGCGTTGAGGAGAAATACGACAGGAAGAGAGAGAGGGTTGAGGAGAAATACGACAGGAAGAGAGAGAGCGTTGAGGAGAAATACGACAGGAAGAGAGAGAGCGTTGAGGAGAAATAAGACAGAAATAGAGAGAGTTGAGGAGAAATAAGACAGGAAGAGAGAGAGTTGAGGAGAAATAAGTGAGAAAGCGAGAGAGGGTTGAGGAGAAATAAGACAGAAAGAGAGAGAGGGTTGAGGAGCAATAAGACAGAAAGAGAGAGAGGGTTGAGGACTCATAAGACAGAAAGAGAGAGAGGGTTGAGGAGAAATACGACAGGAAGAGAGAGAGGGTTGAGGAGAAATACGACAGGAAGAGAGAGAGCGTTGAGGAGAAATACGACAGGAAGAGAGAGAGCGTTGAGGAGCAATAAGACAGAAAGAGAGAGAGGGTTGAGGAGCAATAAGACAGAAAGAGAGAGAGGGTTGAGGACTCATAAGACAGGAAGAGAGAGAGTTGAGGAGAAATAAGACAGAAAGAGAGAGAGGGTTGAGGAGAAATAAGACAGGAAGAGAGAGAGGGTTGAGGAGAAATAAGACAGAAAGAGATAGAGGGTTGAGGAGAAATAAGACAGAAAGAGATAGAGGGTTGAGGAGAAATAAGACAGACAAAAGTAGAGTTAAGCAGAGTTGTATTGTATTCCAGTATAACAACACCAACTGGGTAGTTAGAAACAGATCACATCACAGTAGGATGTTTGAGTGTAAGTCCATGCTATTACCCAGATTTTAGGAATTGGTGCTTTTTACACTTTGACATTTTAAAACGAACATTGTGTAGTGTCTAAATCCCAAATATAGTGTCTAAATCCCAAATGGCACCATATTCCCTACATAGTGCACTATTTCTGACCAGAACTCTGGTCATTCTATAAGTAGTTTATTTAAAAAAATATATATTTAACTAGGCAAGTCAGTTAAGAACGAATTCTTATTTACAATGATGGCCTACCAAAAGGCAAAATGCCTCTTGCGGGGACGGGGGCCTGGGATAAAAAATACAAAAATAAATAAAATATTAATATAGGACAAAACACACATTATGACAAGAGAGACAACACTATAGGGAATAGCGTGCCATTTAGGATGCAACCAGTGGGTATGACAATAGAAAGCGTCCCAATCCGAGTCTTAAACAACATGCTTTTTATGTGTATCTTGCCAAATCCGGGGTTGTTTTTCACTTTTGACCAGCAGAGTGGATCCAGACAGAGGCCCCTGTTGTAGAGCTGCCTGCCTGGGCCCCTCGCTCTAACAACAGCAGCTAAGACAAATGATCTCCTTCCATACTGCTGCTCTGATCTGGATGGCATCACAAATGGCACCCTATTGCCTTTATAGTGCACTACTTTTGACCAGGACCCATCAGGCTCTGTTCAAAAGTAGTACACTATGTAGGGAATAGGGTGCCATTCGGGACTGAGGCCTAGGCGGCCGGGCAGACTGCCCATATACATGACTACTGCCTCCATCAGCTACAGCAGGCTGCAAACGTGCGTGTGTGTGTGTGCACGTGTGCGTGTGTACGTATGTGTGTGCATGTGTGTGTGTGTGTGCCTGTGTGCATGCACTGAAGTTTAAAGGGAGCCATATCAGTTCCCCAGTAATAGTAAAAGATGAAGAGAGTGAGGAGTGGAGAAGAATGGATTGGGAGACCAAAAACCTCCTGGAACAATTGTTTCTTATTTTCCCCATCTCTCTCTCTCTCTCTCTCTCTCTCTCGTTCTCTCTCGTTCTCACTCTTGCTCTCTCTCTCCCTCCTCTCTCTCTCTCTATCAGACGTTACAGAGAGTTGGCGTCATTACAGGAATGTAGTTTCATTTCCTTTTTGATTAGAGTGGAGCATGGAGTAGGAGTCGACTGTTCCATTTCTGCTCCCCCTCTGTGATGGGGAAAGTCTACCTCTCTGCTTCCTGGTCAGTAGTGGGAAAAAGAAATGCTG